>NC_091388.1:946575-1084075 GCF_038502225.1 Cherax quadricarinatus
GTATTGATGCTGGGTATCTCTCCTTATCCATGTATATCCATTTCCGACTCTTCAACTCGACTCCCTGTTTCCTTGGGTCCTCTGTCCTCCATGCATTTTCCACACTCTAGGACACTTGGCTTTGGCCTCACCATTGGCTCACTCTAGTCTTCCCGTAGTTTCTGTTACCCTTTGGTATGAACTTTTCCACTGTCTCCTTGTACTTCGTGGTCAGTTGTTCCATCATTTACTGTCTTACCGTCTAGCTCGCTTACCCACTGCACCTTTATATAGGAACTCTCTCATTTACTGTCTTACCGTCTAGCTCGCTTACCCACTGCACCTCATGTAGGAACTCTCTCATTCTTATGTAGTTCCGTTTTTGGACGTTTGGCTTCAGTCCTTCTCGTGCTGGTTTACTCTCCACTGTTAGCTCTACTTTGTATTCTAAGACCACTTGGTCACTAGATCCTAGAGGCCTTTTGTGTGTGATATCCTCTATGTCTGAACTACTCAAGGTGAATAGGAGGTCTAGCCTTACTGGTTCGTCGTCTCTCTCTCTCTCTAGTGTGTGTGTGTGTGTGTGTGTGTGTGTGTGTGTGTGTGTGTGTGTGTGTGTGTGTGTGTGTGTGTGTGTGTGTGTGTGTGTGTGTGTTTTGTAACTGTCCTCTGAATCAAGTTCTTTGATGATTAATTAGGGTATGAAAGATACAGTGAGGCTGCTGATGCCAAAGGTGATATCTCTCTCTCTCTCTTACTCTTCCCATTTCTCCCCATCTCTCTCTCTCTCTCTTTCTCTCCCCATCTCTGTTGCTTAAAAATTCCTCTAAGGATAGGAAAAATTAACTACAGATTTCATTTATAATCTTGTAACAGATATAACATTTTTAGATATGTACCTAAGGAAAGTGGAAGCTTTCACTTTGTTTAATAACGTGCTTTCTCTTGTGTCATCATGTCATATCATTTAAGTGTCAGTCATTTAACGTAACTGGCAAAATGACGTTCCTGACGAGGATGCAAGTATGAAATTACTTGCACCTCCTCCCATGGGAGATGTAGGTCTGACGACACTCCCTAGACAGGGAGCCAAGGCCGGGTCATCATCTGGGCCTCCTCCCATGGGAGACGTAGGTCTCACGACACTCCCTAGACAGGGAGCCAAAGCCAGGTCACCGTCTGGGCCTCCTCCCATGGGAGATGTAGGTCTCACGACACTCCCTAGACAGGGAGCCAAAGCCGGGTCATCATCTGGGCCTCCTCCCATGAGAGACGTAGGTCTCACGACACTCCCTAGACAGGGAGCCAAAGCCGGGTCACCATCTGGGCCTCCTCCCATGAGAGACGTAGGTCTCACGACACTCCCTAGACAGGGAGCCAAAGCTGGGTCACCATCTGGGCCTCCTCCCATGGGAGACGTAGGTCTCACGACACTCCCTAGACAGGGAGCCAAAGCCGGGTCACCATCTGGGCCTCCTCCCATGAGAGACGTAGGTCTCACGACACTCCCTAGACAGGGAGCCAAAGCTGGGTCACCATCTGGGCCTCCTCCCATGGGAGACGTAGGTCTCACGACACTCCCTAGACAGGGAACCAAAGCCGGGTCACCATCTGGGCCTCCTCCCATGGGAGATGTAGGTCTCACGACACTCCCTAGACAGGGAACCAAAGCCGGGTCACCATCTGGGCAAGACCCGGACCGGAAAAGTACCGGTGAATCAGGGTGGGGGTGATAATGGCTGCTCGTCTCTGAGGACAGTGACTCTCTTATGGCTGTCAATAAAACTGTGCCAGTCTTAAGTCCTTAAGCACAGTGCCAAGCACAGTGCCACTGTACATGGCAGCAAACCCTGCACCTATTCGGCAAAGAAATGACACTTCCAACCACGTAATGACACTTCCAACCACGCAGTGACACTGCCAACCATGCAATGACACTTCCAACAACGCAATGACAACCACGCAATGACACTTCCAACCACGCAATGACACTTCCAACCACGTAATGACACTTCCAACAACGCAATGGCACATCCAACTACGTAATGACAACCACGCAATGACACTTCCAACCACGTAATGACACTTCCAACCACGTAATGATACTTCCAATCACGCAATGACACTTCCAACCACGCAAGGACACTTCCAACCACGCAATGACACTTCCAACCACGCAATGACACTTCCAACCACGTAATGACACTTCCAACCACGCAATTTTGTGCCTAACTAGATTTTATTACATGTAAACATTACCTATATACTGCCCAAAAAATTAATTTGTGTTTTGTAAAGATGGAATCACGATACACAACCCGTACATAGAAGCTTAAGATGACGTTATAACGTGGTTATCAGCTTCTCTCTTCCCTATGTACGGGTTGTGTAATGTGGAAAAAAGGCTTAACAATTTCAGCTCTGACGGGATTTCAGGTTTCCAGTTCTTTTTTCTATAACCTTAGCTATGTACTGGTAACACCTGGAGGCCATAGAAAACTGGAGGGTCCTTCACTACCCTTCTGAAAACCTACTTGTGTGTCTGGTAACTCTGGCAGCTCTCTGCCTCACACAACATAACAAATGAGAAACCAATATATTGCGAATGGCTTCTTCAGTCACATCACCTTATCTGTGACATGAGGCAAGTTTAATATCGCAGCTGGTAAGAGCAAACCGAGGCCATCAGTACACCCGAACCCAGACCAGGAAGCTGAGAAACTGGTGGAGGTTCTCCAGGGGAGCCTCCACTCAGCTCCCACAGGACATATTCTGCCAGTTAACGATACAAGCTGTATGTGAGTCTGAAGATGTGAGTGATGAAGACCTCACGGACTTGGAACTCCGACGTGCCATTGAGGACACAGGTGACACTGCCCCGGGCATCGATGGTATCACGTAGTCCATTATTGCACGGGCTGGCCAGAGTGGATGGAAGGCCACACTAGACGTCATAAACAACTCATGGAGGGCCGAGACACTCTCAGCAGCTTGGAAGAAAGCTACCATTGTACCAGTCCTTAAGCTCAAGGACCCGGGCAGTATGAGACCAATATCGCTGATCAACTGTTTAGCCAAGACGGCTGAGAGGATGGTGTTAAACCGCCTCCTATGGAAACTTGGACAGTCACATCATATATTTGGCTTCACCAAAAGAGTGGATACAGCAGAGTGTATAATCACCACACCAAGCAAGATCCCTGACAGTAACAATAAACCTAGTATCGTTGTCTATCACGACCTCGAAAAGGCATTTGAGTTAGCCAGTCCCACAGCAGTTCCAGCAATACTACCTCGCAATGAGCTCAATGGGAGTCTCCTGACCTGGATAGTCCTACCTTAGGGACAGGTAGGCCTGTGTCAGCTTCAAGGGACATTACTCTTCCTTAAAAACCCTGGAAATCGGCACGCCACAAGGAGGTGTGCTCAGTCCTACAATGTTTAACGTTCTTCTGCAGGATCTTGTGAGCCTTCCCTTTCATAGAGGTACGCAGCTCCTCAGCTATGCTAATGATCTTACACTCGTAGTGAATGGGAAAGGCAATTTGGAGCGACAGGCCCAGAGAGCTTTGGCCCTAATAACGCAATCTTGCAGGAAACTAGGCCTCAAGATCTCCGCCGAGAAATCTCTTGCAATGATGTTCAAGGGGCCAGATCCTGTGAATAGATTACGTATTCGAATATAGAACTTAAGTGGACAGGCTCCTTCCTGTACTTGGGAATCTACATTGATAAAAAGCTGACCTTTCAGAAACAGACCGAGTATGTCTACTCAGACTCAACGGCGTGAGAGCCATGACGAGGCACCGTGCTGCCTCGCTTACTGACTACGGTACATCAGCGTTGGATTCTCTCTCTCCGCAGAGCAGGCAGAAGAAACTGACCCATACAAAGCAGGTTCCTCCATTATGTCAATCTTGAGATGGCACGTCTCTACCTCCCGAAGAAGAATGGGGTCTGCAATGGTGCAGTATGTGTTGCTCAAGCAGTTTTGCACAGTGCATCTGGTGTATCTCAAAAGCGACAATGGCGTCTGTAATCTCTGGATTCCTGGCAGGGACACAGGTTCTTACATATGTCCATCCTGTACACATTATGCACATATGTATGCAATAAGATCACAGTAAACAGGTGATATCACAATATGCAGAACAGCCACTGTAAAAGAAGAGTAAAATTTCAATCGCTTTCGCGATTTCTCACATCATCAAGGAAGTATCAAGATAAAAGGGTAATAGAAAAGCCTATAAGGAAGAGATTACACTTCACGGTCAAGACCCGTGCCAGGATTCCAGTCTTGGCTAACATTATACATACATACAACCGTTTCAGCGTCATACAGTTCCAGATCATGTAGCTGGATTCTTCTCCAGACTGGAAGACTGACCATCTCATATCTCCAAAGCTGATGGACTGATTACATCTTTCACTATCGCATCTGCTGCCTCTGGACTTGACTGAAGAAGCCTACTGTGTAGCCGAAACGTTTCAACTACAAAGATACCCAACTGTTGTACGTGTGTCTTATCATTTTCAACATTCCAGCAGGATAATAGACGGAATTCCTCCCTACACAGCCAGACTGTTCAAGTTGCTGTATTGATCTATTGTTGTGTTGATCTGATGTATGTGTATTGTATACAGTACCACAGAACCGACAAGGTGAAGAACTGAGCACATGTGCAACATCTGGATATCTTTATTGTAGACGTTTCGCCCTCCAGATTCTCCAAAACTACGGTGCTCTTCAACTCCAAAGCTGAGGGACTCATTACTTCATCTATTGTACGTAGTTCTGTCTTCCAATTATGATCTTAAGTTTGTATTGATAAAGTCACTGGAGGGCGAAACATCTACAATAAGGGTACCCAGATGTTGCACACGTTATTTAATTCTTCAGCAAAGACTAACTCTCCTGAGCAAACGTATTCATGAACGTCCAGAAAAGGATGTAACAGACACTTATGGACACTCGGGGCTGACGAGGAAACGTTCGGTGACGAGTGACTAAACTTATGGGTGAGAAATCTACAGAAAATGTGGAGAGTCCAATAAAGTTCTTCTGTATGAGGTGTCAGCTGAGGTCATCAATAAGTTGACAGCTATTGAGAACTAAAACTGGGTTTATATTGATTACCTCGACCTTTGTATAATGTTCTATAGTCTCCCAATTATGCCCTACAATGTATTGTTCAAGTAACTGGATGGCGAAATGTCTACAAAGATACCCAGCTGGGTTAGAGCACCTGGAGGCCCTCCAGCTGTGGGAGGCCCCTGGGCTGCAGCACCTGGAGGCCCTCCATCTGGGGGAGGCCACTGGGCTGCAGCACATGGAGGCCCTCCATCTCGGGGAGGCCCCTGGGCTGCAGCACCTGGAGGCCCTCCAGCTGTGGGAGGCCCCTGGGCTGCAGCACCTGGAGGCCCTTCAACTGGGGGGAGGACCCTGGGTTACAGCACCTGGAGGCCCTCCAGCTGTGGGTGGCCCATGGGCTGCAGCACCTGGAGGCCCTCCAGCTGTGGGTGGCCCCTGGGCTGCAGCACCTGGAGGCCCTCCAGCTGGGGGAGGCCCCTGGGCTGCAGCATCTAGAGGCCACCCTGGGCTGCAGCATCTGGAGGCCCTCCAGCTGTGGGAGGCCCCTGGGCTGCAGCACCTGGAGGCCCTTCAGCTGGGGGGAGGACCCTGGGTTACAGCACCTGGAGGCCTCCAGCTGTGGGTGGCCCATGGGCTGCAGCACCTGGAGGCCCTCCAGCTGTGGGTGGCCCCTGGGCTGCAGCACCTGGAGGCCCTCGAGCTGGGGGAGGCCCCTGGGCTGCAGCATCTAGAGGCCATCCATCTGGGGGAGGCCCCTGAGCTGCAGCACCTGGAGGCCCTCCAGCTGGGGGAGGCCCCTGGGCTGCAGCACCTGGAGGCCCTTCAGCTGGGGGAGGCCACTGGGCTGCAGCACCTGGAGGCCCTTCAGCTAGGGGAGGCCCCTGGGCTGCAGCACCTGGAGGCCCTCCAGCTGTGGGAGGCCCCTGGGCTGCAGCACCTGGAGGCCCTTCAGCTGGGGGGAGGATCCTGGGTTACAGCACCTGGAGGCCCTCCAGCTGTGGGTGGCCCATGGGCTGCAGCACCTGGAGGCCCTCAAGCTGTGGGTGGCCCCTGGGCTGCAGCACCTGGAGGCCCTCCAGCTGGGGGAGGCCCCTGGGCTGCAGCATCTAGAGGCCATCCATCTGGGGGAGGCCCCTGGGCTGCAGCACCTGGAGGCCCTCCAGCTGGGGGAGGCCCCTGGGCTGCAGCATCTAGAGGCCATCCATCTGGGGGAGGCCCCTGGGCTGCAGCACCTGGAGGCCATCCATCTGGGGGAGGCCCCTGGGCTGCAGCACTTGGAGGCCATCCATCTGGGGGAGGCCCCTGGGCTGCAGCACCTGGAGGCCATCCATCTGGGGGAGGACCCTGGGCTGCAGCACCTGGAGGCCATCCATCTGGGGGAGGCCCCTGGGCTGCAGCACCTGGAGGCCATCCATCTGGGGAAAGCCCCTGGGCTGTAGCACATGGAGGCTCTCCAGCTGGGGGAGGCCCCTGGGCTGCAGCATCTGGAGGCCATCCATCTGGGGAAAGCCCCTGGGCTGCAGCACATGGAGGCTCTCCAGCTGGGGGAGGCCCCTGGGCTGCAGCACCTGGAGGCCATCCATCTGGGGAAAGCCCCTGGGCTGCAGCATCTGGAGGCCCTCCAGCAGGGGAGACCTATAGCCTGCGACCCCTAAAGCCCATTCCTTAATCCAGCCCTGATGCTTGGTAAATGTCAGTCTAACAAAGGCTCCCCAGACCTGTCGTCCAATAATGTATCCAGAGACATAACTGCGTTAAGACTTTGAGCGCTCCCAAAACTATTCGTTACTTGACCAACAATGGTAATTAGCCCTTTTATGCTGTCGTACAGTATGCTGATGTAGTGAAAAATACACAAAACGATATACAACCTCGAACATCTGAAGCATTGTAAGGTTTATAGCGACCAAGAGTAAGCTGTACACTACACAGCTCTGGACTTGTGCAGCGCATTTTCCAGACCTTATTATTGTTTGAGATGTGCAGTTTTGGTTCCATTTAAATCCAACCCATCTCGTTCATGTATTTATCTAAGCTATATCTGAAGCTACTCTAGAGTTTAGCACCAATACCCTACTAGGTACACTGTTCCACTCATCCACTACTAGGTAGACTGTTCCACTCATACACTACTAGGTAGACTGTTCCACTCATACACTACTAGGTACACTGTTCCACTCATACACTACTAGGTACACTGTTCCACTCATCCACTACTAGGTAGACTGTTCCACTCATACACTACTAGGTAGACTGTTCCACTCATACACTACTAGGTACACTGTTCCACTCATACACTACTAGGTACACTGTTCCACTCATCAACTACTAGGTAGACGGTTCCACTCATACACTACTAGGTAGACTGTTCCACTCATCCACTACTAGGTAGACTGTTCCACTCACACACTACTAGGTAGACTGTTCCACTCACACACTACTAGGTAGACTGTTCCACTCATACACTACTAGGTACACTGTTCCACTCATCCACTACTAGGTAGACTGTTCCACTCATACACTACTAGGTAGACTGTTCCACTCACACACTACTAGGTAGACTGTTCCACTCATACACTACTAGGTACACTGTTCCACTCATACACTACTAGGTACACTGTTCCACTCATACACTACTAGGTACACTGTTCCACTCATACACTACTAGGTACACTGTTCCACTCATCCACTACTAGGTAGACTGTTCCACTCATACACTACTAGGTAGACTGTTCCACTCACACACTACTAGGTAGACTGTTCCACTCATACACTACTAGGTACACTGTTCCACTCATACACTACTAGGTACACTGTTCCACTCATACACTACTAGGTACACTGTTCCACTCATACACTACTAGGTACACTGTTCCACTCATCCACTACTAGGTAGACTGTTCCACTCATACACTACTAGGTACACTGTTCCACTCATACACTACTATGTAGACTGTTCCACTCATACACTACTAGGTAGACTGTTCCACTCACACACTACTAGGTAGACTGTTCCACTCATACACTACTAGGTACACTGTTCCACTCATCCACTACTAGGTAGACTGTTCCACTCATACACTACTAGGTACACTGTTCCACTCATCCACTACTAGGTAGACTGTTCCACTCATACACTACTAGGTACACTGTTCCACTCATACACTACTAGGTACACTGTTCCACTCATCCACTACTAGGTAGACTGTTCCACTCATACACTACTAGGTACACTGTTCCACTCATACACTACTATGTAGACTGTTCCACTCATACACTACTAGGTAGACTGTTCCACTCACACACTACTAGGTAGACTGTTCCACTCATACACTACTAGGTACACTGTTCTACTCATCCACTACTAGGTAGACTGTTCCACTCATACACTACTAGGTACACTGTTCCACTCATACACTACTATGTAGACTGTTCCACTCATACACTACTAGGTAGACTGTTCCACTCACACACTACTAGGTAGACTGTTCCACTCATACACTACTAGGTACACTGTTCCACTCATACACTACTAGGTAGACTGTTCCACTCATACACTACTAGGTTGACTGTTCCACTCATACACTACTAGGTACACTGTTCCACTCATACACTACTAGGGTACACTGTTCCACTCATACACTACTAGGTAGACTGTTCCACTCATCCACTACTAGGTTGACTGTTCCACTCATACACTACTATGTAGACTGTTCCACTCATCCACTACTAGGTACACTGTTCCACTCATCCACTACTAGGTTGACTGTTCCACTCATACACTACTAGGTTGACTGTTCCACTCATACACTACTAGGTAGACTGTTCCACTCATACACTACTAGGTAGACTGTTCCACTCATACACTACTAGGTAGACTGTTCCACTCATACACTACTAGGTAGACTGTTCCACTCATACACTACTAGGTAGACTGTTCCACTCATACACTACTAGGTAGACTGTTCCACTCATACACTACTAGGTAGACTGTTCCACTCATACATTAATCTTCAAAACTAATACTGTTTTATATCCTTTCTAACTCTAAAATTGTTCAATTTGACTGTCGTGGCAAAAGTTAAACATTGGCAGGTTATTAAGAGGAAGTATACCTGCAGTATACCTGCAGTATACCTGCAGTATACCTGCAGTATACCTGGAGAGGGTTGCGGGGGTCAACGCCCCTGTGCCACGGTCTGTAACCAGGCCTCATGGTGGATCAGGGTCTGATCACCAGGCTGCTACTGTTGACCGCACGCAACCCGACGTAGGAACCACAGCCCGGCTGGTCAGGTACTGACTTTAGGGGCCTGTCCAGTGCCTTCTTGAAGACAGCCAGGGGTCTTGAAGACAGTCATGGGTCTTGAAGGCAGCCAGGGGTCTTCAAGACAGTCATGGGTCTTGAAGACAGTCATGGGTCTTGAAGACAGCCATGGGTCTTGAAGACAGCCAGGGGTCTTGAAGGCAGCCAGGGGTCTTGAAGGCAGCCAGGGTCTTGAAGACAGCCATGGGTCTTGAAGGCAGCCAGGGGTCTTGAAGGCAGCCATGGGTCTTGAAGGCAGCCAGGGGTCTTGAAGGCAGCCAGGGTCTTGAAGGCAGCCAGGGGTCTTGAAGACAGTCAGGGGTCTTGAAGGCAGCCAGGGGTCTTGAAGACAGGGGTCTTGAAGGCAGTCAGGGGTCTTGAAGGCAGCCACGGGTCTTGAAGGCAGCCAGGGTCTTGAAGGCAGCCAGAGGTTTTGAAGTCAGTCAGGGGTCTTGAAGGCAGTCAGGGGTCTTGAAGACAGCCAGGGGTCTTGAGGGCAGCCAGGGGTCTTGAAGGCAGCCATGGGTCTTGAAGGCAGCCAGGGGTCTTGAAGGCAGCCAGGGGTCTTGACAGCCAAGGGTCTTGAAGGCAGCCAGGGGTCTTGACAGCCAGGGGTGTGAGGGAAAAGTTCAACAGATAGGAGTAGCCATAGTTTGATTGCCAGTCTGCTTGGTAATGTAGGGTCAGTGTCTAGCTCCCGCTATCCCCCCTCCCTTTTTCTCCACCCGGTAAGGTGACGTGTGCGGCTCCGACCAAATGGATAATCACTTGACTCACAGCTCCCAGCACAACTGTAAATAAAAGTCTCTGCTCCTATTCTAGTGGATATATTAGTTAAAAAGCTTCAAGTTTAACCAGTGCTAAAACCAGTGGCCTGGTGGTTAACGCTCTCGCTTCACACGGCGAGGGCCTGGGTTCGATTCCCAGCCAGAGTAGAAACATTGGACGTGTTTCTTTCCACCTGTTGTCTATGTTCCCCATCAGTAAAATGGGTACCTGGGTGTTAGTCGACTGGTGTGGGTCGCATCCTGGGACACTGACCTAAGGAGGCCTGGTCACAGACCGGGCCGCGGGGGCGTTGACCCCCGGAACTCTCTCCAGGTAAACTCCAGGTAAATTCTGCCTTGATTTCCAGGTTTTGCTTTTAAATCCTCACCAATCTTTTAAGTGCCTCACACTTATCATGGAGAGTGATTTCTTAAGCAGTGGTTAACTTTTGTCTCTTTCTAGCTTGGAATGTCAGCTTGAGTCATCTGGCAACCACAGCAACAGTGTTGAAGGAGACGAACTTCACATGAGTTCTGGGACGTCACATTTTATCTACAAACCTGAGAAGTGTAGCCAACCCCAGGCAACTACCCCTCATCTTTGCAGTGAAGGACCAGTGGTGAAGGACGGATTATTCAAGGCTGGAGACACTGTGACGAACTAGTCTTGGGTTGTCACTCAACATCTGTAACCCCCCACATCAACAACGGCTACAATTTCTACATTCGCCAGACACCACAGTCTAACTGTACATATTAGCGTTGAATTCAAATATTTTTATATTTCATTTTTCTTTCAAGTAAGATAAAAGTTAATATTTAAATGTTTTATATTTTCAATTCTAACAATAAAGTGTTTATATCTGTAGTTTATTCTGTTTTTCTATTCATTAATTTTCCTGAGGAGGAGCCAGCCTTGGTAATACCTACTTAAGATCTTACAGGGCTGAGTAAGCCTTCACAAGGGGTCTTGAAGGCAGCCAGGGGTCTTGAAGGCAGTCAGGGGTCTTGAAGGCAGTCAGGGGTCTTGAAGGCAGCCAGGGGTCTTGAAGGCAGCCAGGGGTCTTGAAGGCAGTCAGGGGTCTTGAAGGCAGTCAGGGGTCTTGAAGGCAGTCAGGGGTCTTGAAGGCAGTCAGGGGTCTTGAAGGCAATCAGAGGTCTTGAAGGCAGTCAGGGGTCTTGAAGGCAATCAGAGGTCTTGAAGGCAGTCAGGGGTCTTGAAGGCAGTCAGGGGTCTTGAAGGCAGTCAGGGGTCTTGAAGGCAATCAGAGGTCTTGAAGACGGCCAGAGGTCTTGAAGACAGCCAGGGGTCTTGAAGACAGCCAGAGGTCTTGAAGGCAGCCAGAGGTCTTGAAGGCAGCCAGGGGTTTTGAAGGCAGCCAGGGGTCTTGAAGACAGCCATGGGTATTGAAGGCAGTCAGAGGTCTTGAAGACAGTCAGGGGTCTTGAAGACAGCCAGAGGTCTTGAAGGCAGCCAGGGGTCTTGAAGGCAGCCAGGGGTCTTGACAGCCAGGGGTCTTGAATGCAGTCAGAGGTCTTCAAGACAGCCATGGGTCTTGAAGGCAGCCAGGGTCTTGAAGACAGTCAGGGGTCTTAAAGGCAGCCATGGGTCTTGAAGGCAGTCAGGGGTCTTGAAGGCAGTCAGGGGTCTTGAAGGCAGTCAGGGGTCTTGAAGACAGCCAGGGGTCTTGAAGACAGCCAGGGGTCTTGAAGGCAGCCAGGGTCTTGAAGGCAGTCAGGGGTCTTGAAGACAGCCAGGGGTCTTGAAGACAGCCAGGGGTCTTGAAGACAGCCAGGGGTCTTGAAGGCAGCCAGGGTCTTGAAGGCAGTCAGGGGTCTTGAAGACAGCCAGGGGTCTATTGGTAATTCCCCTTACGTATGCCGTTAGGCAGCTGAACATTCTTGCGCCCTTGACACATATTGCCACTTATTGCTAGTGGGACCCCTGCTTTTTACTAGGAGAATGTTGCATCTCCTGCCAAGTCTTTTGCTTTCATAGGGAGTGATTTTCGTGTGCAAGTTTGGCACTAATCCCTCAAGGATTCTTCAATTGTTTATAATCACGTATCTCTCTCGCCTGCGTTCCAGGGAGTACAGGTTGAGGAACTTCAAGCGTTCCCAGTAACAGGTGTTTTACCGCAGTTATACGTGACGTTGCAACAATCGAAGAATTTCTTTGCAACTCAGAGTTGAATGTGGCATGAGTGAAGAGTTTGTTGGTGGTATGACCATCGACACTTACCCGCATGCTCTGCTGTTGAACCATTCGCTTTATAACCTCTATCACAGTTACTGCCACCGTTGCTGCCCTCATCATAGTGACAACTGTAACACTGATTCCTTGGAGACAATCTGAGTGCCAGATATAGTGCCAAATTTCCGCAAACAAAGTACGATTTGTCAAAGAATCAGCTGAACGCTTCGAGATTCAGCGGCCAAAGTTGGACATTGAATTTATTTTGACGAGAAAACTAAGGAAATTAATATACGTTTCCTCGTTGGATCTGGCAATAACGAGCGTTAAACAGATACACACACACACACAGACAGACACACACACACATACACACACACACACACACATACACACACACACTGAGAGGAATTGACAAGGTGGACAAAGACAGGATGTTCCAGAGATGGGACACAACAACAAGGGGACACAGTTGGAAGTTGAAGACACAGATGAATCACAGGGATGTTAGGAAGTATTTCTTCAGTCACAGAGTAGTCAGGAAGTGGAATAGTTTGGGAACGATGTAGTGGAGGCAGGATCCATACATAGCTTTAAGCAGAGGCATGATAAAGTTCACGGTACAGGGAGAGTGACCTAGTAGCGACCAGTGAAGAGGCGGGGCCAGGAGCTTGGACTCGACCCCTGCAACCTCAACTAGGTGAGTACAACTGAGTACACACACACACACACACACACACACACACACACACACACACACACACACACACACACACAGACACACACACAGACACACACACACACACACAGACACACACACAGACACACACACACACAAACACACACACACACACACACACACACACACACACACACAGACACACACACACACAGACACAGACACACACACACACACACACACACACACACACACACACACACAGACACACACACAGACACACACACAGACACACAGACACACACACACACACACACACACACACAGTAAGTGGAATAGTTTGGGAAGCGATGTAGTGGAGGCAGGATCCATACATAGCTTTAAGCAGAGGTATGATAAAGCTCACGGCTCAGGGAGAGTGACCTAGTAGCGATCAGTGAAGAGGCGGGGCCAGGAGCTCGGACTCGACCCCCGCAACCTCAACTAGGTGAGTAACTAGGTGAGTACACACACACACACACACACACACACACATGGGGGCCAAGATACATGGAGGGCTAAGATGATGGAGGTGGTACTGGAAAACTTCATGTACCAACACGTAAGGGACACTACAAGAGAGAGAGGAGAGGATGAACCAGCAAGACTGGACTTAGTATTCACCTTGAGTAGTGCAGATATTGAGGACATCACATATGAAAGACCCCTTGGGGCCAGCGATCATGTGGTTTTGAGCTTCGAATACACAGTAGAGCTACAAGTGGAGGGGGAAGCAGGAAGGCCAGGACAAATGAAACCAAACTACAGGAAAGGGGACTACACAGGAATGAGGAACTTCCTGAATGAGGTTCAGTGGGACAGAGAACTGGCAGGGAAGCCAGTTAATGAGATGATGGAATATTTAGCAACAAAATGCAAGGAGGCTGAGGAGAGGTTTGTACCCAAGGGTAACAAGAATAATGAAAAATCCAGGATGAGCCCATGGTTTACCCAAAGATGCAAGGAGGCAAAAACCAAGTGTGCTAGGGAATGGAAGAAATATAGAAGGCAAAGGACCCAGGAGAATAAGGAGAGCAGTCGTAGAGCCAGAAACGAATATACACAGATAAGAAGGGAGGCCCAACGACAATATGAAAATGACATAGCAGCGAAAGCCAAATCTGACCCGAAACTGTTGTACAGCCACATCAGGAGGAAAACAACAGTCAAGAACCAGGTAATCAGGCTAAGGAAGGAAGGAGGAGAGACAACAAGAAATCACCGTGAAGTATGTGAGGAACTCAACAAGAGATTCAAAGAAGTGTTCACAGAGGAGACAGAAGGGGCTCCAGAAAGACGGAGAGGTGGGGCACACCACCATGTGCTGGACACAGTGCACACAACCGAGGAAGAAGTGAAGAGGCTTCTGAGTGAGCTAGATACCTCAAAGGCAATGGGGCCAGATAACATCTCCCCATGGATATTGAGAGAGGGAGCAGAGGCGCTATGTGTACCCCTAACAACAATATTCAATACATCTATCGAAACAGGGAGATTGCCTGAGGCATGGAAGACAGCAAATGTAGTCCCAGTCTTTAAAAAAGGAGACAGACATGAAGCATTAAACTACAGACCAGTGTCACTGACATGTATAGTATGCAAAATCATGGAGAAGATTATCAGGAGAAGAATGGTGGAACATCTAGAAAGGAATGTTCTCATCAACAGCAGCCAACATGGTTTCAGGGACGGGAAATCCTGTGTCACAAACCTACTGGAGCTCTATGACATGGTGACAGCAGTAAGACAAGAGAGAGAGGGGTGGGTGGATTGCATATTCTTGGACTGCAAGAAGGCGTTTGACACAGTTCCACACAAGAGATTGGTGCAAACACTGGAGGACCAAGCAGGGATAACAGGGAAGGCACTGCAATGGATCAGGGAATACTTGTCAGGAAGACAGCAGCGAGTAATGGTACGAGGCGAGGTGTCAGAGTGGGCACCTGTGACCAGCGGGGTCCCACAGGGGTCAGTCCTAGGACCAGTGCTGTTTCTGGTATTTGTGACCGACATGACGGAAGGAATAAACTCCGAGGTGTCACTGCTTGCAGATGACGTGAAGTTGATGAGAAGAGTTCATTCAATCGAAGACCAGGCAGAAATACAAAGGGATCTGGACAGGCTGCAGACCTGGTCCAGCAATTGGCTCCTGGAGTTCAATCCCACCAAGTGCAAAGTCATGAGGATTAGGAAAGGGCAAAGAAGACCGCAGATGGAGCACAGTCTAGGGGGTCAGAGACTACAAACATCACTCAAGGAAAAAGATCTTGGGGTGAGTATAACACCAGGCACATCTCCTGAAGCGCACATCAACCAAATAACTGCTGCAGCATATGGGCGCCTGGCAAACCTCAGAACAGCATTCCGACATCTTAATAAGGAATCGTTCAGGACCCTGTACACCGTGTACGTTAGGCCCATATTGGAGTATGCGGCACCAGTTTGGAACCCACACCTAGCCAAGCACGTAAAGAAACTAGAGAAAGTGCAAAGGTTTGCAACAAGACTAGTCCCAGATCTAAGAGGTATGTCCTATGAGGAGAGGTTAAGGGAAATCAACCTGACGACACTGGAGGACAGGAGAGATAGGGATGACATGATAACGACTTACAAAATACTGAGAGGAATTGACAAGGTGGACAAAGACAGGATGTTCCACAGACTGGACACAGTAACAAGGGGACACAGTTGGAAGTTGAAGACACAGATGAATCAAAGGGATGTTAGGAAGTATTTCTTCAGCCACAGAGTAGTCAGGAAGTGGAATAGTTTGGGAAGCGATGTAGTGGAGTCAGGATTCATACATAGCTTTAAGCAGAGGTACGATAAAGCTCATGGTTCAGGGAGAGTGACCTAGTAGCGACCAGTGAAGAGGCGGGGCCAGGAGCTTAGACTCGACCCCTGCAACCTCAACTAGGTGAGTACACACACACACACACACAGACACACACACACAGACACACACACACACACACACACACACACACACACACACAGACACACACAGAGACAGACAGACACACACACACACACACAGACACACACACACACACACACACACACACAGACACACACACACAGACACACAGACACACACACACACACACACACACACACACACAGACACACATACACACACACACACACACACACACACACACAGACACACACAAACACACACACACACACACACACAGACACACACACACACACACACACACAGACACACAGACACAGACACACACACACACACACACACACTCACACACACACACTCACACACACACACACACACACACTCACATACACACACACACACACACACACACACACACACACACTGTCAAACACCAACATAGCAACAGGTTTTAACTCCGGATGTTACTCTGAAAATGCAAGACCTACTTGCAAAATTTTTGAGAGGAACTTAACCATAAATATTACCAATTACTTTTTTATTAACACATCGGCCGTCTCCCACCAAGGCAGGGTGATCCGACAAAGAAAACCTTCCATCATTCACTCCACCACCGTCTTGCCAGAGGCTCACTTACACTACAGTTGTAAAACAGCCACATTAACATCCTTCAGAGTGCAGATACTGTACTTCCCATCTAAAGGACTCAAGTCCAGCCAGCTGGTTTCCCTATCCTGCACGATATTATATGGATAGAGACAAGCTCAAGTACTTTCACATTTCTCAGTGCGTCATCAGGAGCTATAACTTTATTCAGGTTAACACAGTTATATAGATCATACATAGGAGCATATATGTAGAGAACCTAAGATAACCCAAAATATCAGAGAAATTTATTTCTATGCAAAGTTCCACAGCAACAATTGGAGGGAAAATTTTTCCTCATAGCAGCACAGTGCGGGTTTGACACCTGCTGCAGCCTCTCTTACGCAGAATAATAGCAACCCATACGTATATCATCCACTGTGAAACATATGACGTGTTCTAAGTGGCTAGAAAAAGCTTGGGGTTGGCTATTATATCTTCTAATTTTATATTCGTTGACTTCTCAAAACCTGGAGGCTCTCTCCTACCCCATATGAGGAGATGGGGATGGTGATAGTTGGCACCACTACCAGCACTGCGCTACTCTGAGAAAACTTCCCCTCACTCCTTCAGTTGTTGCCCTGCAATTTTATATAGCTCCTGATGAAACCAAATCTGGGTTGCCTGAACCCTAACCCCACTTACACCCACTTTTCCCTCACAATTGGCTCGAACCGTGGTCCGTAAATTGCCAATCCGACTCCTGGGTTAGCCAGACTGCTAGTTCACGGCCCACTGGTAGCTATACTCGTGTTTAATTTCCTTGTGTGTTATCCACACAGGATAATCCAAGGAAGTCGGAGCGTTATCGAGGACTGTGTCTTATTTCCATTGTGGTCCTTCAATCTTTTCCCCCAGGATGCCACTCACACCAGTTAACTAACACTCAGGTACCTACTAGGTGAACCTGGACAGTAGGTATAAGGAAACATGCCTAATGTTTCTAATTGGTCGGGGATCGAACCGTGGACACTCTGTGTGAGGCCAGAGTGTTGCCTACCAGGCCACAGGACACCTTCATTATTTTTATTTTTTATTAACACATCGGCCGCTTCCCACCAAGGTACGGTGGCCCAAAAAAAGAAAAACTTTCAGCATCATTCACTACATCACTGTCTTGCCAGAGGCACGCTGACACTACAGTTATAAAACTGGAACATTAACACCCCTCCTTCAGAGTGCAGGCACTGTACTTTTCATCTCCAGGACTCAAGTCCGGCCTGCCGGTTTACCTGAACCCCTTCATAAATGTTACTTTGCTCACACTCCAACAGCACATCAAGTCCTAAAGACCATTTGTCTCCATTCATTCCTATTAAATACGCTCACATATGCTTGCTGGAAGTCCAAGCCCTTCGCAGACAAAACCTCCTTTACCCCCTCCCTCCAACCTTTCCTAGGCCGACCCCTAACCCGCCTTCCCTCCATTCCAGATTTATACACTCTTCAAGTCAATCTATATTGTTCCATTCTCTCTACATGTCCAAACCACCCCAACAACCCTTCCTCAGCCCTCTGGATAATAGTTTTGGTAATCCCGTACCTCCTCATAATTCCCAAACTACGAATTCTCTGCATTATAGTCGCACCGCACATTGCCGTCAGACACGATATCTTCACTTCCTCCAGCTTTCTCCTTGTTTTAAGATTAACCACCCATGCTTCACACCCATATAAGAGCGTTGGTAAAACTATACTCTCATACATTCCCCTCTTTGCTTCTACTGACAAATTTCTTTGTCTCCACAGACTCCTCAGTGCACCACTCACCCTTTTCCCCTAATGAATTCTATGATTCACCTCATCCTTCATAGACCCATCCGCTGACACGTCCACTCCTAAATATCTGAATGCATTCACCTCCTCCATACTCTCTCCCTCCAAGTTGATATCCAATTTTTCGTCACCTAGTTTACTTATCCTCATGACCTTACTCTTTCCTATATTCACTTTTAATTTCCTTCTTTTACATACCCTACCAAACTCATCCATCAACCTCTGCAACTTCTCTTCAAAATCTCCCAAAAGCACAGTGTCATCAGCAAAGAGCAACTGTGACAACTCCCACTTTGTGTTAGATTATTTATCTTGTAACTCCACGCCTCTTGCCAACACCCGAGCATTCACACGGTGACATCACACATCCTTGTCTAAGGCCTACTTTTACTGGGAAATAATCTCCCTCTCTCCTACATATACATACTCTAACTTGAGCCTCACTATCCTCGTAAAAACTCTTCACTGCTTTCAGTAACCTACCTCCTACACCATACACTTGCAACATCTGCCACATTGCCCCCCTATCCACCCTGTCATACGCCTTTTCCAAATCCATAAATGCCACAAAGACCTCTTTAGCCTTATCTAAATACTGTTCACTTATATGTTTCACTGTAAACACCTGGTCCACACACCCCCTACCTTTCCTAAAGCCTCCTTGTTCATCTGCTATCCTATTCTCCGTCTTACTCTTAATTCTTTCAATAACAACTCTACCATACACTTTACCACGTATACTCAACAGACTTTTTCCCCTATAATTTTTGTCAAAGCCTAGGTACCTTACCCTCTGCCATACATTAATTAAATAATAGTACCAACCACTCCAAAACTATATCCCCACCTGCTTTTAACATTTCTATCTTTATCCCATCAATCCCGGCTGCTTTACCCCCTTTCATTTTTACCTACTGCCTCACGAACTTCCCCCACACTCACAACTGGCTCTTCCTCACTCCTACAAGATGTTATTCCTCCTTGTCCTATACACGAAATCACAGCTTCCCTATCTTCATCAACATTTAACAATTCCTCAAAATATTCCCTCCATCTTCTCAATACCCCTAACTCATTATATATATATATATATATATATATATATATATATATATATATATATATAGATATATATCTATATATTTTATATATATATATATATATATATATATATATATATATATATATATATATATATATATGTGTGTGTGTGTGTGTGTGTGTGTAAAACAACCACTGTGAAAGAATAGAGAAATTCCAAGCGCTTTCGTGACTACTCGCATTGTTTTGTATATCCTAAAATCACCTGTTTACTGTGATCTTATTGCATATATATATATATATATATATATATATATATATATATATATATATATATATATATATATATATATATATATATATATATATATATATATATATATGCAATAAGATCACAGTAAACAGGTGATTTCAGAATACGCAAAACAACCACTCTGAAAGAATAGAGAAATTCCAAGCGCTTTCGTGACTACTCACATTATCAAGGAACTATGAAAGTAAAGTATCCAAGGAAGCTATATAAGGGGTCTGGCCAGCACCTCACTATCAGATCCCACAACGGTTTAAACACCTGACGCGCGCCGACCCAATTTGTAGTCCTGAGTTCATAGATGAGGAAATATCCAAAATTTATGAAATAGGTAATGATTTAAAATATCCAAGAAATGTAATTGATAAATCTTTTAAAGTTGCTAGAAATACTTTTTACAATCCAAAAAGGGGCAACCAGCCTTATTCAACTAAAAATATGTTGGTTCTCCCTTACCATGAAAACTTGGTTGATATGCCGTCTCTTCTTAAGACTTTTAATATTAAAGTTGTATTCAAAAATCTTGATACAGTAAAAAAACTTTTGATAAAGAATTCCCCCCAAAATGCTGATGGATGTGTCTATAAGATTCCTTGTAAAATTTGCGATAAAGTTTATTACGGTCAAACTGGTAAAAATCTCGAACTAAGATTAAAACAACATAAATATAGCATTAGAACTGGACAAGATTCCAATGCTCTATTTATTCATGTAAGAGATTTTAACCATCCAATTGATTTTCAAAAAGTTGAGAAAGTAGTATCAAGCAAGTCCATGGTCGACAGGAATATAATTGTATCTTGTTTCATAAAAAGCAGTTTTGACAATAATATG
This sequence comes from Cherax quadricarinatus, assembly GCF_038502225.1. Taxonomy (NCBI): domain Eukaryota; kingdom Metazoa; phylum Arthropoda; class Malacostraca; order Decapoda; family Parastacidae; genus Cherax; species Cherax quadricarinatus. Next base: position 967,155 of record NC_091388.1, read on the forward strand.
AATATTTCCTTTGGTTTATATAAATTAGATCCATTTATAATTAATAGAATTTGGGAAGAATTTAATAATACACTGGACAAATAATCTTTAAAATTTCTTATTTCTTGGGTAGAATAGTTGTGCCAAGGACCTATCCAAGTTGGGTCGGCGCGCGTCAGGTGTTTAACCGTTGTGGGATCTGATAGTGAGGTGCCGGCCAGACCCCTTATATAGCTTCCTTGGATGCTTTACTTTCATAGTTCCTTGATAATGTGAGTAGTCACGAAAGCGCTTGGAATTTCTCTATTCTTTCAGAGTGGTTGTTTTGCATATATATATATATATATATATATATATATATATATATATATATATATATATATATATATATATATATATATATATATATATATATATAGAGAGAGAGAGAGAGAGAGAGAGAGAGAGGCACCTTACATGCCTTACACACCCACCACCTCAAGCTGACCACATCATGAGGAGCCAGTCTATCAGCATCCTGTCGGCCAACATAAGCGGTTTCATTACTAATGTTGGAGAGCTCACACACAGCTTTGTGAACACTCGACGTCCCGACATGATAGCTGTTGTTGAAACATTTTTGGATGACAGGACTCCAGAAAATTTTGCAAGAATTGCTGGCTACACCTCATGGATGAGAAGAGACAGGCAAGGGCAAGGAGGAGGTGTTGCTGTGTGCTTCTCTAAAAGTGTTCATGCCCAGCACATTGATGTTGCCACCCCTACACATCTTGAAATGATGTTCTTCAAGCTCTGTATAAACACTAGTACCTCTGTACTAGCATGTGCAATGTACAGACCTCAGTGGCAACATACAGACCCCATCAACTTCCTAATGGACTCCCTTCTGCTACAACACAACTGTCAACATATCAAAATTGTTGGTGACCTCAACCAACACCTTACACAGAGTGACTTTGATGACCTTCTTGCAGTATTTGACATGAGAAACTTTGTTGATTTCCCTACTCACATCTCTGGCTCCTCCCTTGACCCAGTAGTGAGTGATCTGGCAGAAGGCATAGTCACTTGTCAACCCCTCAGCTACGTTGGATCATCTGACCACAAGGCTGTTCTTACGACACTTAAGATCCAAACAGAACGTGGTGAGGAGTCCACACGCAGAACCTGGCTATGGGAACGAGGTAATTGGCCGACCCTTTGCTCTGAGCTCGCCACCACCGATTGGAATGCTCTTCTCCAAGGGGATGTTGACAACCAAGGGAAAGCCTTCACTGGACACATCCTTAATCTACAACAAGAACACATTCCTCACCGGCAATATGTGACAAAGCCTACAGATCAGCCTTGGTTTGGCTTTCGTTGTAGAGAGGCTGCTACTGCTAAGTACAAAGCATGGCGAAGGTATAAGAGACATCCTACCACCTATAACAGGAACTTGCACAGGCAAGCCTGTAGGTATATGGGTGACGTTCAAAAGTGGGCCATTACTAAATGGGAGCTGGACACAAAAAGAAAGCTAGCATCAGGTAGGGTAGGCTCCAAAACCTGGTGGTCCCTGGTCAAGGACAGACAAGGTTATCTGCCTGATGAACTCATTCCACCTCTAAATCGACAGGATGGGACCACCTCTACTAGTAGTCTAGAGAAGGCGGACCTCTTTGACGAACACTTTGCTACCAAAATGCAAGTTCCTGATCCAGCAAGGGACCCTCCTTGGCTAGCTGCAAGAACTGTGTCAAAACTGTCAGTGGTGACAATAAGGCAGGAGGAGGTGCATTTCCTTCTTAAATCGCTTGACCAAGAAAAGGCTGTGGGCCCAGACAAGTTGAGCCCAAGATTGCTGAGAAGATGTGCAGACCAGCTAGCAGCACCTCTAACTCGCATCTTTCATCACTGCCTAGTACAGTGTAAATGGCCCTCTCTGTGGAAAGAGGCAAATGTAGCCCCTGTTCACAAAAAGAAGAGCAGAGCAGAAATCAGCAACTACAGACCAGTGTCACTTCTGTCAATCACTGGTAAGATCCTTGAGACAATAATCTCAAGACAAATGACAGAGTTTTTTGACTACCACTCACTACTTTGTGATCGTCAATATGGCTTCAGGAAAGGTTACTCTGCTGCTGATCTGTTGTTAAACCTCTCCACTAAGTGGCACCAGTCACTGGATGAATCCCAAGTCAGCTGTGTGGTAGCACTGGACATTGCTGGTGCTTTCGACTGGGTGTGGCACCAGGGCCTCTTAGCAAAACTTCAAGCACTGGGGATTGCAGGCTCTACGCTATATCTCCTCAGTGATTACCTTCATGGTAGATCTCTAAGGGTAGTTCTCAATGGAACGGAATCAGCAAGACATCCTATTGGGGCAAGTGTTCCACAAGGAAGCGTGCTGGGACCATTGTTATGGAATGTCTACTTCAATGACCTTCTTCATCTCATACCAGAATCCCATGCATATGCAGACGACTGTACACTGACATTCACTTATTCAAGAGAAGAAATGCCAGTTGCTCTAAGCTACATCAATCACCAGCTAAGAGCTATATCAGCTTGGGGAAACAGATGGCAAGTAACATTTGCACCTGAGAAAATGCAAATGATGATGGTCTCTAGGCACCATGATGGTAATGCTGGTGCAGTAGTAAGGATGTATGGGAGGGTGTTGGCACCTGGAGATAAAGTTGATATCCTTGGGGTGAAATCTGACTCCAAACTAACCATAAAGAACCATGTTGTAAATCTTGCAAACAAGGCAGCCAGGAAGCTTACAGCACTATCTCGTATCTCGCATCTACTTGACAGTAGGGGTTGCAAGATTCTGTACGAGGCACAAGTACGCTCCCACCTTGAGTATGCTCCACTTTCTTGGTTTGCCTGCCCCCCCCCTCTCATCTGCGACTGCTTGACAGAGTAGAGAACAGAGCAAGACGTCTCATCTCTCGCCTGGACCCATCATGGATAGATCTGTCATTTCAGCAGAACTTTCAACACAGGAGGGATGTGGGTGGCCTTACTGTTATTTACAAGGTCAATATTGTCAAAGTACCACACTTGGATCCACTTCGAGGACAGCGTGAAACAAGCTTCTGTACCACAAGACGGGCAGAAAGCAGCAACTTCACTCTGGCTGTACCCTTCTCCAGAGCATCACTCCATCTGAGATCATATATACCCAGGATGACTCGAGTCTGGAACACATTCGTACAACATAATGATGTCAACGAGATAAAGTCAGTTGATCAAATGAAAATGCTGGCCCACAGATGGCTCCTACTCCATCCTGTTCCCTACTTGTATGTCTCATAACAATAAAAATGCTTTCAAATGAGCTGATGTAGGTAACAGCTCTTAACTTGCCAATAAAGTTAGGAATCCTTAACCTGTAAATAGCTTGTCAACAAAACTAGGGATCCTTAACCTGTAAATAGCTTGTCAACAAAACTAGGGATCCTTAACCTGTAAATAGCTTGTCAACAAAACTAGGGATCCTTAACCTGTAAATAGCTTGTCAACAAAACTAGGGATCCTTAACCTGTAAATAGCTTGTCAATAAAGCTAGGGATCCTTAACCTGTAAATAGCTTGTCAATAAAACTAGGGATCCTTAACCTTGTCAAACCCTGTGTATAAAAATAAATAGAGAGAGAGTTATAGTGACTGGCTGGTGGCTGGTCAGTGTACCATGCTTAGGGTAGTCAGAAAGTTATCATTTTCTCACAAAATTGCCTTGCTATAAGCAGTAAGGTTACTAAATGTGTATCATTCGTATGTCCTTCCATTCTCTCTCTCTCTCTCTCTCTCTCTCTCTCTCTCTCTCTCTCTCTATCTCCCAGTAGTAATATCGTGTAACAGGATCCATTTCACAAGTCCAAACTACACCCGCAGGGTCAGTCACATCCTATATAATGCCTTGTTGACTCAACTACGTTTCTCTCTCTCTCTCCCTCTCTCTCCCTCTCTCTCTCTCTCTCTCTCTCTCTCTCTCTCACTGGCAGTAACCCAAGTTAAAAGTGAAACAGATTTACCATGCAGACGCACCAGATTTTAGACAACAGAAACACACGATATCTCCAACAACACGATTGTAAACAAACCAGGGAACGGGTGGGGTTTGAACCTATGGCAAACGGGTGGTAAAACTCCAGGCCAGTGCGTTAACCACTGGGCCAGATGGCTACAAATCAATGAAATGAAACCAAAATTAATGACTAGACTTTTTTTTTAGAGAATAAGAACGATCTGAAGTGATTTTGTTATGGGAAAAAGGAACTACCTCTGAAACTCGATAACAGAGAGTGTTGAAACCCATTCACTCAACAGGGACAACTAGGGACCCCATTGGAAATAAGTCAATTCGTCCGACCTTTTTTGGGTTATATATGATAATTTACACATATAATCATGTATGATAATTTTTGTAATTATCTGTATTTGTTATTAGACTCGTGATCAGATACCAGGATATGTTAATTAGGCCCAAGAACCTTCGCTTAACAGAGGTTATAAAGACAGTATATATGTGACGTGCGACACATAGGGACCTGAAGAATGTTAGATAAAAAACGTTTTTATCGTGGCAACGTTTCGCTCTCCAGGAGCTTCATCAAGACGTTACAAACAATACATGGATAAGACAAGTTGCTACCAGAATTAAACTCCTGCAAATGCAAGGTTATGATAATTTGGTAAGGGGAAAGAAGACCGGAAACTGAGTACAGACTCGAGGATTGAGATTCAAAACCTTATGTATGTCTGTGTGTCTGTGTGTCTCTCTCTCTCTCTCTCTCTCTCTCTCTCTCTCTCTCTCTCTCTCTCTCTCTCTCTCTCCCCAAAGATACAAGCTTCGTTTTGCTGTAGGAGTCGAGGTATCAGTGTTAGAGAGAAAATATTGCTACAAGAGACAAACATTGAAGGTTGAAGGATTTTCTGACTGCTGGTTCTTACTATTGTCTTATCTGGGAAGATGTTGACTGTTATGAGTGGTGGGTGGTGGTAGTGGGTGGTGGTGGTGGGTGGTGGTAGTGGTGGTGGTAGTGGGTGGTGGTAGTGGTGGTGGTGGTGGGTGGTGGTGGTGGGTGGTGGTAGTGGTGGTGGTGCGTGGTGCGTGGTGGTGGTGGGGGTGGTGGTAGTGGTGGGTGGTGGTGGTGGTGGGTGGTGGTAGTGGTGGGTGGTGGTGGTGGTGGTGGTGGTGGTGGTGGTGGTAGTGGTTGTGGCAGTAGTGGGTGGTGGTGGTGGGTGGTGGGGGTGGTGGGTGGTGGTAGTGGTGGTGGTAGTGGGTGGTGGTGGTGGTGGTGGGTGGTGGTAGTGGTGGTGGTGGTGGTAGTGGTGGTGGTAATGGGTGGTAGTGGTGGTGGTGGTGGTGGGTGGTGGTGGTGGTGGTGGTGGTGGTAGTGGTGGTGGTAGTGGGTGGTGGTGGTGGGTGGTTGTGGTGGTGGTGGTGGGTGGTGGTAGTGTTGGTGGTGGTGGTGGGTGGTGGTGGTGGTAGTGGTGGTGGTAGTGGGTGGTGGTGGTGGGTGGTTGTAGTGGGTGGTGGTAGTGTTGGTGGTAGTGGGTGGTGGTAGTGGGTGGTGGTAGTGGGTGGTGGTAGTGGGTGGTGGTAGTGGTGGTGGTAGTGGTGGTAGTGGGTGGTGGTGGGTGGTGGTAGTGGTGGTGGTGGTGGGTGGTGGTAGTGGGTGGTGGTGGGTGGTGGTAGTGGTGGTGGTAGTGGTGGTGGTAGTGGGTGGTGGTAGTGGGTGGTGGTGGTGGGTGGTGGTAGTGGGTGGTGGTGGTGGGTGGTGGGTGGTGGTAGTGGTGGTGATAGTGGGTGGTGGTGGTGGTGGTGGTGGGTGGTGGTAGTGGGTGGTGGTGGTGGTGGTGGTGGTGGTGGTAGTGGTGGTGGTAGTGGGTGGTGGTAGTGGTGGTGGTAGTGGGTGGTGGTAGTAGTGGTGGTAGTGGGTGGTGGTAGTAGTGGTGGTAGTGGGTGGTGGTAGTAGGTGGTGGTAGTGGTGGTGGTAGTAGGTGGTGGTAGTAGTGGTGGTAGTAGGTGGTGGTAGTGGGTGGTGGTAGTGGGTGGTGGTAGTGGTGGTGGTAGTAGGTGGTGGTAGTGGGTGGTGGTAGTGGTGGTGGTAGTAGGTGGTGGTGGTAGTGGTGGTAGTGGTGGTGGTAGTGGTGGTAGTGGGTGGTGGTAGTGGTGGTGGTAGTGGGTGGTGGTAGTGGGTGGTGGTAGTGGGTGGTGGTAGTGGGTGGTGGTAGTGGGTGGTGGTGGTAGTAGGTGGTGGTAGTGGTGGTAGTGGGTGGTGGTAGTGGTGGTGGTAGTAGGTGGTGGTAGTGGTGGTAGTGGTGGTGGTAGTGGTGGTGGTAGTAGGTGGTAGTAGTGGTGGTAGTGGGTGGTGGTAGTGGTGGTGGTAGTAGGTGGTGGTAGTGGTGGTAGTGGTGGTGGTAGTGGTGGTGGTAGTGGGTGGTGGTAGTGGGTGGTGGTAGGTGGTGGTAGTGGTGGTGGGTGGTGGTAGTGGTGGTGGTAGTGGTGGTGGTAGTGGTGGTAGTGGTGGTAGTGGTGGTGGTAGTGGGTGGTAGTGGTGGTGATGGTAGTGGGTGGTGGTAGTGGTGGAAGTAGTGGTGGTGGTGGTGGGTTGTGGTGGGTGGTGGTGGTGGTGTGTGGTGGTGGTGGTGGGTTGTGGTGGGTGGTTGTGGTGGTGGGTGGTGGTGGGTGGTGGTTGTAGTGGGTGGTGGTAGTGCGTGATGGTAGTGGGTGGTGGTAGTGGTGGTAGTAGTGGTGGTAGAGGTGGGTGGTAGTGATGCTGTGTCATACAGTATTTTCGTGGTGTGATGTATGATACAGTGAGTTTGGTAACAAGGTGGTGTGTTTTAGCGTGATGGTGATTTAGTAGTGGTGTTGTATGGGGTAAATATGTTTCTAGCGTGGCTGTGGTAGTGTGGTATAGTGTGTAGTGATGCTGCGTGATCTCTCAACAGTGTAGTGATGCTGCGTGATCTCTCAACAGTGTAGTGATGCTGTGTGATCTTTCTCAACAGTGGTGTAGTGATGCTGTGTGATCTCTCTCAACAGTGTTGTGATGCTGTGTGATCTCTCTCAACAGTGTTGTGATGCTGTGTGATCTTTCTCAACAGTGGTGTAGTGATGCTGTGTGATCTCTCTCAACAGTGTTGTGATGCTGTGTGATCTCTCTCAACAGTGTTGTGATGCTGTGTGATCTCTCTCAACAGTGGTGTAGTGATGCTGTGTGATCTCTCTCAACAGTGTTGTGATGCTGTGTGATCTCTCTCAACAGTGTTGTGATGCTGTGTGATCTTTCTCAACAGTGGTGTAGTGATGCTGTGTGATCTCTCTCAACAGTGTTGTGATGCTGTGTGATATCTCTCAACAGTGTTGTGATGCTGTGTGATCTTTCTCAACAGTGTTGTGATGCTGTGTGATCTTTCTCAACAGTGGTGTAGTGATGCTGTGTGATCTTTCTCAACAGTGTTGTGATGCTGTGTGATCTTTCTCAACAGTGTTGTGATGCTGTGTGATCTTTCTCAACAGTGGTGTAGTGATGCTGTGTGATCTCTCTCAACAGTGTTGTGATGCTGTGTGATCTCTCAGTGTTGTGAAGCTGTGTGATCTTTCTCAACAGTGTTGTGATGCTGTGTGATCTCTCTCAACAGTGTTGTGATGCTGTGTGATCTTTCTCAACAGTGTTGTGATGCTGTGTGATCTTTCTCAACAGTGGTGTAGTGATGCTGTGTGATCTCTCTCAACAGTGTTGTGATGCTGCGTGATCTCTCTCAACAGTGTTGTGATGCTGTGTGATCTCTCTCAACAGTGTAGTGATGCTGTGTGATTTCTCTCAACAGTGTAGTGATGCTGTGTGATCTCTCTCAACAGTGTTGTGATGCTGTGTGATCTCAGTGTTGTGAAGCTGTGTGATCTTTCTCAACAGTGTTGTGATGCTGTGTGATCTCTCTCAACAGTGTAGTGATGCTGCGTGATCTCTCTCAACAGTGTAGTGATGCTGCGTGATCTCTCTCAACAGTGTAGTGATGCTGAGTGATCTCTCTCAACAGTGTAGTGATGCTGTGTGATTTCTCTCAACAGTGTAGTGATGCTGTGTGATCTCTCTCAACAGTGTAGTGATGCTGTGTGATCTCTCTCAACAGTGTAGTGATGCTGTGTGATCTCTCTCAACAGTGTAGTGATGCTGTGTGATCTCTCAACAGTGGTGTAGTGATGCTGTGTGATCTCTCAACAGTGGTGTAGTGATGCTGCGTGATCTCTCTCAACAGTGTAGTGATGCTGAGTGATCTCTCTCAACAGTGTAGTGATGCTGTGTGATCTCTCAACAGTGTAGTGATGCTGTGTGATCTCTCTCAACAGTGTAGTGATGCTGTGTGATCTCTCAACAGTGTAGTGATGCTGTGTGATCTCTCTCAACAGTGTAGTGATGCTGTGTGATCTCTCTCAACAGTGTAGTGATGCTGTGTGATCTCTCTCAACAGTGTAGTGATGCTGTGTGATCTCTCAACAGTGTAGTGATGCTGTGTGATCTCTCTCAACAGTGTAGTGATGCTGTGTGATCTCTCAACAGTGTAGTGATGCTGTGTGATCTCTCTCAACAGTGTAGTGATGCTGTGTGATCTCTCAACAGTGTAGTGATGCTGTGTGATCTCTCAACAGTGTAGTGATGCTGTGTGATCTCTCTCAACAGTGTTGTGATGCTGTGTGATCTCTCTCAACAGTGTTGTGATGCTGTGTGATCTCTCTCAACAGTGTTGTGATGCTGTGTGATCTCTCTCAACAGTGTTGTGATGCTGTGTGATCTCTCTCAACAGTGTAGTGATGCTGTGTGATCTCTCAACAGTGTAGTGATGCTGTGTGATCTCTCTCAACAGTGTAGTGATGCTGTGTGATCTCTCTCAACAGTGTAGTGATGCTGTGTGATCTCTCTCAGTGTAGTGATGCTGTGTGATCTCTCTCAACAGTGTAGTGATGCTGTGTGATCTCTCTCAACAGTGTAGTGATGCTGTGTGATCTCTCTCAACAGTGTAGTGATGCTGTGTGATCTCTCTCAACAGTGTTGTGATGCTGTGTGATCTCTCTCAACAGTGTAGTGATGCTGTGTGATCTCAACAGTGAAGTGATGCTGTGTGATCTCTCTCAACAGTGTAGTGATGCTGTGTGATCTCTCTCAACAGTGTAGTGATGCTGTGTGATCTCAACAGTGTAGTGATGCTGTGTGATCTCTCTCAACAGTGTAGTGATGCTGTGTGATCTCTCTCAACAGTGTAGTGATGCTGTGATCTCTCTCAACAGTGGTGTAGTGATGCTGTGTGATCTCTCTCAACAGTGGTGTAGTGATGCTGTGTGATCTCTCTCAACAGTGGTGTAGTGATGCTGTGTGATCTCTCTCAACAGTGGTGTAGTGATGCTGTGTGATCTCTCTCAACAGTGGTGTAGTAATATGCTATTGTGACCGACTTAGCTAATTTTTTTTACATAACAAACCTGTACATAGCAGTGTGTTGCTACTACATTCTATTTCAGAGTTACTCAGTTAGCTCTATTTCCCTCTCATATTCTATCTGACAGGACGGACTGTGTGTGTTACAGTCTAGACGTCTGAGCTGAGACTTGAGTAGTGTCATAAGGATCTCTAAGAGAAACGTAATTTCCCCTATCTTCTAATATGTTCATTTCCCCCTATAATCTACCTTGTACATAATTACCATCACATTGTCTTTGTTTCGTAAGGTGACGTCCAGGATCTTTCCTTATTTCACGGTAAAACTTAAATCTTTGAGGACACTTGTGTTGCAGAGCTCAGACGTCTGCAACACAGTTGTGTTGCAGAGCTCAGACGTCTGCAACACAGTTGTGTTGCAGAGCTCAGACGTCTGCAACACAGTTGTGTTGCAGAGCTCAGACGTCTGCAACACAGTTGTGTTGCAGAGCTCAGACGTCTGCAACACAGTTGTGTTGCAGAGCTCAGACGTCTCCAACACAGTTGTGTTGCAGACGTCTGCAACACAGCTGTCCTCAAGGATTTAAGTTATACCGTGAATTAAGGAAAGATCCTGGACGTCACCTTACGAAACAACCAAAGCAAATGGAATAGTAATTATGTACATGGTAGATTATAGTGGAAAAATGAACATGTTATTAGAAGACTTACGTACCTAAGTGATGGAAGGATACCAAGACTTTACAGATACCAGTACATTGGTACCTCTCTATTTTAAGTATTGGGTGGTGGTGTTATAGGTGTTATTGGTGCTGTTGGTGTTGTATGTTGTGTGGTGGTGGTGGTACTGGTGGTGAGTGGTGGTGGTGAGTGGGTTGTGGTACTGGTGGTGAGTGGTGGTGGTAGGTGAGTGGGTGGTGAGTGGTGGTGGTACTGGTGGTGAGTCGGTAGTGGTAGGTGAGTCGGTAGTGGTAGGAGAGTGGGTGAGTGGGTGGTGGTGGTGGGTGAGTTGGTGGTGGTGGTGGGTGAGTTGGTGGTGGTGGTGGGTTAGTGGGTGGTAGGTGGGTGAGTAGGTGGTAGGTGGTGGGTGAGTGGGTGGTAGGTGGTGGAAGGTTTGTGGTTGTGGTTGACTGATGGAGAGTTTATGGTGGTGGAGAGTTTGTGGTGGGTCGGTGGGTGTTTGTAGTGTCTGTAGGTGGTGATGTTTGGGTGTTGGTAGAGGGTTTGTAGTGGTGGGTGGGTGATGGTGAAGAGTTTGTAGTGGTGGGTGGGTGGGTGGTGGTGTTGGAGAGTTTGTAGTGGTGGGCGGGTTGTGGAGAGCTTGTGGTAGTGTGTGGGTGGTGGTGTTTGGGTGTTGGTGGGTGGGTGGGGGTGTATCGAGGCTGGTAAGAGTTGCTGGCGACATCACCACCACCATCATCAATGTGTGACAGGAGAACCAACCACTCCAGATGACGTCAACATCCTCAACCACTACACCCCACCTTCCAGACTTATAACTCAGCCACTCTGATGGTATACCACAGGAAAACACAGCCTTTGTTGACACTCTCATGCAGGAGAAAAGCTACTGGAAGATGGGTATTAACAGAGGATATATAATAAGATCCTGGTATGATATATACCCTGAGAATAGATACCGACAAATAATTTAGAAAGATACGTCGGCAAAGACGTTTTCTCGTGTTGAAAATGGTATATAAAACCGAAAGGTTGAAGATTAAGACACATATGCAACGGTTGGGTATCTTCATTGACGAAACGTTTCGCCTACACAGTAGGCTTGTTCAGTCTTGAGGTGGTCAGTCCCTCCAGGTCAAGGTTTTAATATGTTTATTATGCACCCCATACCCATCCAGTGGGCGGTAGTCAAAAGATTACAGAGGTACATAATGGGTCCAGGGACTGGGCCTCAAAGTTTTGATAGCTGAGCAAGTTACAGAGGTAATGAATTCACAATTTACAAAGGTAATGAACTCACAATTTACAAAGGTAATGAACTCCAGGTAGGTCTAGTCGTCAAGGGAATCACCACCTCAAATATTTTTTCTTCAAGGTTGATGGGCTGATTACATCATAAGAACATAAGAACTTAAGAAAGGAGGAACACTGCAGGAGGCCTGTTGGCCCCTACTAGGCAGGTCCTTTACAATTCATCCCATTAACAAAACATTTGCCCAACCCAATTTTCAATGCTACACAAGAAATAAGCTCTGATGTGAAAGTCCCACTCAAATCCAACCCCTCCCACTCATGTACTTATCCAACCTAAATTTGAAACTACCCAAAGTCCTAGCCTCAACAACCCAACTAGGTAGACTGTTCCACTCATCAACTACCCTATCATCATCACCTACTGCCTCTATATTTGACTGAAGAAGTCTACTGTGTAGGCGAAACATTTCATCAATAGTTACCCAACTGTTGCTCATGTGTCTCAGTCTTCAACTTTTTCTAAAAAATTTATCCTGGTGTTTGCTCACATGTCTTTGTAAATCATAAAGGTCCTGAGAATATCCCTCCAAGATAGAACCCAAAATAATGGATTCAAATTGGATGAGATTTAGAAAGGATATAGGAAAGTATTGGTTTGGAAATAGAATAGTGAGTGGATGGGAGGGACAGTGTGCCTAGTAGGGTTACTGAAGCTAAAACCTTGGGTAGCTTCAAATTTAGGCATGAGCGAGAGAGGTTGGATTTGATTGCTCTCCATTCTTAGCTTACTGAGATTGGGATGATGTCTTCCCCATGTGTCTAATTTATCAGCTATATCTTCAGCTTAAGGAAGAGTCAATGAATGCAAGACGAGAGATTCAATGACTGAAGAGTATGCAAGAGGATTATCTCCTGAACAATGTAGTTGAGAACAGCCGTGTCACTGATTGAACCAATGACTGGATGCTGGTTGGGATAGAATGAACGAAGCCAAACCTAAGGAAGGTCCAGGAAACTCCTGTGGTAACCAGAAATTCCTTTTCAGCATTGGCAGAGAAAGACCCTCGATACCCAGCGAATACCATCCGAACGAAGACCGTCACAACAAACGCCGCCAGTCAAGTTAGAAACATTTAGTTGGTGACAGTCAGGTTATGTCTATGGACCAGGCAAAGGGTATGTTTCCCATGGGCTGGAATGGAGGATACTGTTAGCCTGCAATCCTATTATCTGTCTCATTGTGGGAGGCAACTATGTGAGCAGACATAGGAGTGAGAACCTGATTAGCAGGTGTAAGTCAGCAATAGACATGGAGAGATGTGCCGGCTGGGAGAGAAGTGTCCTGCGGTGGAACAGGAGAGGAAGGAGGTTGGAATATAACCGGGGAAGAAGTCTGGGGGGGAGGGAACAGAAGAAGAGGGGACCACACGAAGGGGGGGGGGTGAACCTCCACCTCCATGTGAGAGTTAGAAAGGGGGTGAACCAGGCACCGAGGCTGAAAAGGAAAAACTACTGTGGAACTGTAAGTGCTGGAGGAATGCGAAGAGACTTGGGCTTATGAGACAGGCTCAGCTTTGTAGGCCGTAGACACGAAGATGCAGGCGTGTGAGGCCTTGCAGACTGAGAAACTAGCAAGCAAGAAGAAGTAGAGGTAGGAGTGGATAAGGAGGGGGGAAGAATCAAAGGGTAAAATTGCAAAGGAATTAGAGATGGAGGTGATCCTGGAAGACACGACGCAGGAGGAGCTGGTAGGCAGGGGGACCACCAATGTTGGAGGTTTCCTAGCTACTCGCGAATAAGTGATACGAGGAAGATTTCCCTGAAGGGGTAGCCGCGAGACAGCCATAGCATAAGTACGGCATTTGCTCTCCTTAGGTTAGAACTGACAATGGCGGGAGAAAGAAGGATGAGGTTCATTGCAATTGAGACAAGTGGGGGAAAGACTGCAAGATGTATTGGCATGATCTGTGGCGCCGCAGACCAGGAACTCTAGCTCAACACTGTTGGATAGTAGGGACCTCTAGGCGATGGCCAGCGACGTAAACAGAGGACGGGAGCTCAAGGCAGTCAAAGGTTATAAGCGGACACTGTTACTGGGAAAGCGGCTCCGCCCATGAGCAGGCAGGACATATGTATTCACTTTGAGAATAGGAAGTTAATGAAAGGCTAATTATTCCAAAATATTATCTCAAGACAGAAAAATCACACTGTTCAATGGTACGCAGTAAAAACCACTGTACCACTGCAAGAATTGAGAGCAGTGTGTTTGTGAACTGTGATTGAAATGTTATCAATGGATGTAATATGGGAAATATCATGACCCCTTTCTACATTCTGAACTGTAAGGAAAAGAATTTAGTTCACTGTGCGCTTGTAAACATGGTGCGTACAGGATGTGGGTGTCGCGTAGGTTATTTTTGGGTAGAATGAGTAGACATCGAAACCATACCCCCGGCCGGGATTGAACCCGCGGTCATAGAGTCTCAAAACTCCAGACCGTCGCGCTAGCCACTAGACCAGCTAGCCACAATAAGATTCATCCAACTAGGTATATTTCTACACCATAGGAAAGTTAGCACAGGCACCTCTGTGACCACAAATGCAAGTTTTTACAGACGAATCTCCAGCTAGCGTGGCCGTGACGAACTCTAGCTCAAGTCCCTTCACTGCCGTCAACATGACTCAAGAAATCGTAATGACACGATTGCAAACAAACCATACCCCCGGCCGGGATTAACTTGCATTTGTGGTCACAGAGGTGCCTGTGCTAACCTTCCTATGGTGTAGAAATATACCTAGTTGGATGAATCTTATTGTGGCTAGCTGGTCTAGTGGCTAACGCGACGGGCTGGAGTTTTGAGACTCTATGACCGCGGGTTCAATCCCGGCCGGGGGTATGGTTTATTTGCAATCGTGTCATTACGATTTCTTGAGTCATGTAGACATCGAAGAAGCGTCATCAATAAATGGTATGGAACATTTAGAAATGTAGTACTGTGGGCGGCCCAACCCGAGGTAGGTGGGCAATCCGAAAACTGTCGCACCGTATTCGGGGAAACTGGATGCATAATTAAAGGCGTGCAAGAAGCAGAGGAACTAGAAGAAACGGGCGGAGCCTCAGCACCTGGAGCGGGTGACGAAGCCTCACCAGCAGAAGGTACAGGGGTACGGGAAGAGTCTGGAGTCATGGTCCAATAATGAAGCAGGGTCAGAACAGCATGTGATAGCAAGAAAGAAGGAAAGAAAGAAGGAAACAAAAAAAGAGGGGCAGCAGAGGGACAGTCACTAGAAGGCAAGAAAGGGCCGTAAGTTCCCCCTCTCATCCCAGAGGACCTCGAGACCATGAGCAGTGCAGATGCAGCATGGAACCTGCGCCATACCCTACCCATTACGCCAGTAAACCAGCACTCCGAGACAGCAACCTAAACTCCATAAATACGACAAAAACTTCTATACTCATCCCTAAATACCGTTCACTTGTATGCTTCACTGTAAACACCTTTTACCGTTCCTAAAACCTCTCTGTTCATCTAGCATTCACTTTCTAGGTACATACAACACACTATACCCCTATAATTCTTACACTTTTGTATTCCCTTTACCTTTAAAGGAACTATTTACCTTGCTAATCATCTGAAAATTTGCATTGTGCTGGTACTTCGTCCTGTCACATTCCATCATATGGAACATGACTGGAAATATAACAGCAAAACCCGTTTTCTCTGTCATATTCCCTGTAACGGAATATGATAGGAAAACCATCTTATGTGATGGAAATATACCAGGGGAAACTAGCCTATCACATAGGCTGCGTCCCATCAATACAGTTTAAAAAATCTGTTAATGAGCTTAAGAATATATTTCCAGAACTGGAGGACGTGGAAGAGAGAACTTTATTCAAAGAATGGGAAAGTTTCTCCTGATAACCGATATTGATGTACCTCAATCAAGTGGAACTTTAAGGTCACCAGGTCACAGATGTACCTCAGAGTCAAGTGGAACTTTAAGGTCACCAGGTCACAGATGTACCTCAGAGTCAAGTGGAACTTTAAGGTCACCAGGTCACAGATGTACCTCAGAGTCAAGTGGAACTTTAAGGTCACCCGGTCACAGTAATGATATACCTCAGAGTCAAGTGGAACTTTAAGGTCACCAGGTCACAGATGTACCTCAGAGTCAAGTGGAACTTTAAGGTCACCAGGTCACAGATGTACCTCAGAGTCAAGTAGAACTTTAAGGTCACCAGGTCACAGTAATGATATACCTCAGAGTCAAGTGGAACTTTAAGGTCACCAGGTCACAGATGTACCTCAGAGTCAAGTGGAACTTTAAGGTCACCAGGACACAGTAATGATATACCTCAGAGTCAAGTGGAACTTTAAGGTCACCAGGACACAGTAATGATATACCTCAGAGTCAAGTGGAACTTTAAGGTCACCAGGTCACAGATGTACCTCAGAGTCAAGTGGAACTTTAAGGTCACCAGGTCACAGATGTACCTCAGAGTCAAGTGGAACTTTAAGGTCACCAGGTCACAGTAATGATATACCTCAGAGTCAAGTGGAACTTTAAGGTCACCAGGACACAGTAATGATATACCTCAGAGTCAAGTGGAACTTTAAGGTCACCAGGTCACAGATGTACCTCAGAGTCAAGTGGAACTTTACGGTCACCAGGTCACAGTAATGATATACCTCAGAGTCAAGTGGAACTTTAAGGTCACCAGGACACAGTAATGATATACCTCAGAGTCAAGTGGAACTTTAAGGTCACCAGGTCACAGATGTACCTCATAGTCAAGTGGAACTTTAAGGTCACCAGGTCACAGTAATGCCTCTCCTCCTTGCCCATCATAACTCACACGTCTGGACTTAAATTACAACATACAGTTGACAATTATTGTATGAACATCAAAATGGTATACAATACCGACAGGTTGTTAGGTAAGACACATAGGCAACAGTTAGGCAACTTTATTCCGAAACGTTTCGCCTACACAGTAGGCTTCTTCAGTCGAATATAGAAAGTAGGCAGGAACAGTAGAGATGTTTAGACGATGTAATCAGTCCATCACCCTTAAAGTCGTAGAATTTGAGGTTGTCAGTCCCTCGGCCTGGAGAAGTTCAGTTCCATAGTCAGGAACTATCTGAAGATCAAGCGACAGTGCGGAGACTTAAATACTGTCGGAAGGAGAGGTGCAGAGTAGTAGTAGTAGTAGTAGTAGTAGTAGTAGTGAGAGTGTAGGCCTCTTGGTACAGAAAACGCCTTAGACAACCCTTTCAAGTGAGAACTGTTGGATCTGAGAGGGACCTGACCTCTCAGTGGCTACATTCTCACTACTACTACTACTACTACTACTACTACTACTACTACTCTGCACCTCTCTTTCCGACAGTATTTAAGTCTCCGCACTGTCGCTTGATCTTCAGATAGTTCCTGACTATGGAACTGAACTTCTCCAGGCCGAGGGACTGACAACCTCAAATTCTACAACTACAAGGGTGATGGACTGATTACATCGTCTTCACATCTCTACTGTTCCTGCCTACTTTCTGTATTCGACTGAAGAAGCCTACTGTGTAGGCGAAACGTTCCGGAATAAAGTTGCCTAACTGTTGCCTATGTGTCTTACTACCAATTATTGTATGGACTCAATATTGTATTAATCACTTGACTTGAGTAATTTGATTAATTTTATATAAATATAAATCAATTCCACGATTATTTATAAAGGACATTTTGATAGTACTTACTAATTATGATTATGGTGCCATATTCTCACGTCTCCCTTCCGGTGGTGAGCCATATTGTCCGTAGTGAGACATACACTGGGAGGAGTGAGTCATTGTCCGTAGTGAGACATACACTGGGAGGAGTGAGTCATTGTCCGTAGTGAGACATACACTGGGAGGAGTGAGTCATTGTCCGTAGTGAGACATACACTGGGAGGAGTCATATTGTCCGTAGTGAGACATACACTGGGAGGAGTCATATTGTCCGTAGTGAGACATACACTAGGAGGAGTGAGTCATATTGTCCGTAGTGAGACATACACTGGGAGGAGTGAGTCATATTGTCCGTAGTGAGACATACACTGGGAGGAGTGAGTCATTGTCCGTAGTGAGACATACACTGGGAGGAGTGAGTCATTGTCCGTAGTGAGACATACACTGGGAGGAGTGAGTCATTGTCCGTAGTGAGACATACACTGGGAGGAGTCATATTGTCCGTAGTGAGACATACACTGGGAGGAGTCATATTGTCCGTAGTGAGACATACACTAGGAGGAGTGAGTCATATTGTCCGTAGTGAGACATACACTGGGAGGAGTGAGTCATATTGTCCGTAGTGAGACATACACTGGGAGGAGTGAGTCATTGTCCGTAGTGAGACATACACTGGGAGGAGTGAGTCATTGTCCGTAGTGAGACATACACTGGGAGGAGTGAGTCATTGTCCGTAGTGAGACATACACTGGGAGGAGTCATATTGTCCGTAGTGAGACATACACTGGGAGGAGTCATATTGTCCGTAGTGAGACATACACTAGGAGGAGTGAGTCATATTGTCCGTAGTGAGACATACACTGGGAGGAGTGAGTCATATTGTCCGTAGTGAGACATACACTGGGAGGAGTGAGTCATATTGTCCGTAGTGAGACATACACTGGGAGGAGTGAGTCATATTGTCCGTAGTGAGACATACACTGGGAGGAGTGAGTCATATTGTCCGTAGTGAGACATACACTGCGAGGAGTGAGCCATATTGTCCGTAGTGAGACATACACTGGGAGGAGTGAGTCATACTGTCCGTAGTGAGAGATACACTGGGAGGAGCGAGTCATATTGTCCGTAGTGAGACATACACTGGGAGGAGTGAGTCATATTGTCCGTAGTGAGACATACACTGGGAGGAGTGAGTCATATTGTCCGTAGTGAGACATACACTGGGAGGAGTGAGTCATATTGTCCGTAGTGAGACATACACTGGGAGGAGTGAGTAATATTGTCCGTAGTGAGACATACACTGGGAGTAGTGAGCCATATTGTCCGTAGTGAGACATACACTGGGAGGAGTGAGTCATATTGTCCGTAGTGAGAGATACACTGGGAGGAGCGAGTCATATTGTCCGTAGTGAGACATACACTGGGAGGAGTGAGTCATATTGTCCGTAGTGAGACATACACTGGGAGGAGTGAGTCATATTGTCCGTAGTGAGACATACACTGGGAGGAGTGAGCCATATTGTCCGTAGTGAGACATACACTGGGAGGAGTGAGCCATATTGTCCGTAGTGAGACATACACTGGGAGGAGTGAGTCATATTGTCCGTAGTGAGACATACACTGGGAGGAGTCATATTGTCCGTAGTGAGACATACACTGGGAGGAGTCATATTGTCCGTAGGGAGACATACACTGGGAGGAGTCATATTGTCCGTAGTGAGACATACACTGGGAGGAGTCATATTGTCCGTAGTGAGACATACACTGGGAGGAGTCATATTGTCCGTAGTGAGACATACACTGGGAGGAGTGAGTCATATTGTCCGTAGTGAGAGATACACTGGGAGGAGTGAGTCATATTGTCCGTAGTGAGAAATACACTGGGAGGAGTGAGTCATATTGTCCGTAGTGAGACATACACTGGGAGGAGTCATATTGTCCGTAGTGAGACATACACTGGGAGGAGTCATATTGTCCGTAGGGAGACATACACTGGGAGGAGTCATATTGTCCGTAGTGAGACATACACTGGGAGGAGTCATATTGTCCGTAGTGAGACATACACTGGGAGGAGTCATATTGTCCGTAGTGAGACATACACTGGGAGGAGTGAGTCATATTGTCCGTAGTGAGAGATACACTGGGAGGAGTGAGTCATATTGTCCGTAGTGAGAAATACACTGGGAGGAGTGAGTCATATTGTCCGTAGTGAGAGATACACTGGGAGGAGTGAGTCATATTGTCCGTAGTGAGAAATACACTGGGAGGAGCGAGTCATATTGTCCGTAGTGAGAAATACACTGGGAGGAGTGAGTCATATTGTCCGTAGTGAGACATACACTGGGAGGAGTGAGTCATATTGTCCGTAGTGAGACATACACTGGGAGGAGTGAGTCATATTGTCCGTAGTGAGACATACACTGTGAGGAGTGAGTCATATTGTCCGTAGTGAGAAATACACTGGGAGGAGTGAGTCATATTGGCCGTAGTGAGAAATACACTGGGAGGAGCGAGTCATATTGTCCGTAGTGAGACATACACTGTGAGGAGTGAGCCATATTGTCCGTAGTGAGACATACACTGGGAGGAGCGAGTCATATTGTCCGTAGTGAGAAATACACTGGGAGGAGTGAGTCATATTGTCCGTAGTGAGAAATACACTGGGAGGAGCGAGTCATATTGGCCGTAGTGAGAAATACACTGGGAGGAGTGAGTCATATTGGCCGTAGTGAGAAATATACTGGGAGGAGCGAGTCATATTGTCCGTAGTGAGAAATACATTGGGAGTCATACTGATCGTAGTGAGATATACACTGGGAGGAGTGAGTCATATTGTCCGTAGTGAGAAATACATTGGGAGGAGTCATACTGATCGTAGTGAGAAATACACTGGGAGGAGTGAGTCATACTGATCGTAGTGAGAAATACACTGGGAGGAGTCATATTGGCCGTAGTGAGAAATACACTGGGAGGAGTGAGTCATACTGATCGTAGTGAGAAATACACTGGGAGGAGTGAGTCATATTGTCCGTAGTGAGAAATACATTGGGAGGAGTGAGTCATATTGGCCGTAGTGAGAAATACACTGGGAGGAGTGAGTCATGCTGACCGTAGTGAGAAATACACTAGGGGTAAGTCATATTGGCCGAAGTGAGAAATACACTGGGAGGAGTGAGTCATTGTTCGTAGTGAGAAATACACTGGGAGGAGTCATATTGGCCGTAGTGAGAAATACACTGGGAGGAGTGAGTCATATTGGCCGTAGTGAGAAATACACTGGGAGGAGTCATATTGGCCGTAGTGAGAAATACACTGGGAGGAGTGGGTCAAATTGTCCGTAGTGAGAAATACACTGGGAGGAGTGAGTCATATTGGCCGTAGTGAGAAATACACTGGGAGGAGTCATATTGGCCGTAGTGAGAAATACACTGGGAGGAGTGAGTCATATTGGCCGTAGTGAGAAATACACTGGGAGGAATCATATTGGCCGTAGTGAGAAATACACTGGGAGAAGCGAGTCATATTGTCCGTAGTGAGAAATACACTGGGAGGAGTGGGTCATATTGTCCGTAGTGAGAAATACACAGGGAGGAGCGAGTCATATTGTCCGTAGTGAGAAATACACTGAGAGGAGTGAGTCATTGTCCGTAGTGAGAAATAATACACTGGGAGGAGTGAGTCATATTGTCCGTAGTGAGAAATAGTACACTGGGAGGAGTGAGTCATATTGTCTGTAGTGAGAAATAATACACTGGGAGGAGTGAGTCATATTGTCCATAGTGAGAAATAATACACTGGGAAGAGTGAGTCATATTGTCTGTAGTGAGAAATAATACACTGGGAGGAGTGAGTCATATTGTCCGTAGTGAGAAATACACTGGGAGGAGTGAGTCATATTGTCCGTAGTGAGAAACAATACACTGGGAGGAGTGAGTCATATTGTCCGTAGTGAGAAATAATACACTGGGAGGAGTGAGTCATATTGTCCGTAGTGAGAAACAATACACTGGGAGGAGTGAGTCGTATTGTCCGTAGTGAGAAATAATACACTTGGAGGAGTGAGTCATATTGTCCGTAGTGAGAAACAATACACTGGGAGGAGTGAGTCATATTATCCGTAGTGAGAAATAATACACTGGGAGTCATTGTCCGTAGTGAGAAACAATACACTGGGAGGAGTGAGTTATTGTCCGTAGTGAGAAATAATACACTGGGAGTGAGTCATATTGTCCGTAGTGAGAAATAATACACTGGGAGGAGTGAGTCATATTGTCCATAGTGAGAAATAATACACTGGGAGGAGTGAGTCATATTGTCCGTAGTGAGAAATAATACACTGGGAGGAGTGAGTCATATTGTCCGTAGTGAGAAATAATACACTGGGAGAAGTGAGTCATATTGTCCGTAGTGAGAAATAATACACTGGGAGGAGTGAGTCATATTGTCCGTAGTGAGAAATAATACACTGGGAGGAGTGAGTCATATTGTCCGTAGTGAGAAATAATACACTGGGAGTGAGTCATATTGTCCGTAGTGAGAAATAATACACTGGGAGGAGTGAGTCACATTGTCCGTAGTGAGAAATAATACACTGGGAGGAGTGAGTCATATTGTCCGTAGTGAGAAATAATACACTGGGAGTCATATTGTCCGTAGTGAGAAATAATACACTGGGAGGAGTGAGTCATATTGTCCGTAGTGAGAATACACTGGGAGTCATATTGTCCGTAGTGAGAAATAATACACTGGGAGGAGTGAGTCATATTGTCCGTAGTGAGAAATAATACACTGGGAGGAGCGAGTCATTGTCTGTAGTGAGAAATAATACACTGGGAGGAGTGAGTCATATTGTCCGTAGTGAGAAATAATACACTGGGAGGAGTGAGTCATATTGTCCGTAGTGAGAAATAATACACTGGGAGGAGTGAGTCATATTGTCCGTAGTGAGAGATACACTGGGAGGAGCGAGTCATATTGTCCGTAGTGAGAGATACACTGGGAGGAGTGAGTCATATTGTCCGTAGTGAGAAATACACTGGGAGGAGTGAGTCATATTGTCCGTAGTGAGAGATACACTGGGAGGAGTGAGTCATATTGTCCATAGTGAGAAATACACTGGGAGGAGTGAGTCATATTGTCCGTAGTGAGAGATACACTGGGTGGAGTGAGTCTTATTGTCCGTAGTGAGTAATAATACACTGGGAGGAGTGAGTCATATTGTCCGTAGTGAGAGATACACTGGGAGGAGTGAGTCATATTGTCCGTAGTGAGAGATACACTGGGAGTGAGTCATATTGTCCGTAGTGAGAGATACACTGGGAGTGAGTCATATTGTCCGTAGTGAGAGATACACTGGGAGTGAGTCATATTGTCCGTAGTGAGAGATACACTGGGAGTGAGTCATATTGTCCGTAGTGAGAGATACACTGGGAGGAGTGAGTCATATTGTCCGTAGTGAGAGATACACTGGGAGTGAGTCATATTGTCCGTAGTGAGAGATACACTGGGAGTGAGTCATATTGTCCGTAGTGAGAGATACACTGGGAGGAGTGAGTCATATTGTCCGTAGTGAGAGATACACTGGGAGTGAGTCATATTGTCCGTAGTGAGAGATACACTGGGAGTGAGTCATATTGTCCGTAGTGAGAGATACACTGGGAGGAGTGAGTCATATTGTCCGTAGTGAGAGATACACTGGGAGTGAGTCATATTGTCCGTAGTGAGAGATACACTGGGAGTGAGTCATATTGTCCGTAGTGAGAGATACACTGGGAGCGGTACAGTACATCTGGAACGAACTTCCACAACGTCTGACGATACGGCTTCCATCACACCTCAGTTTATTCAATATAAACATGCAGCCGGTTTCCAATTTCTTGAGAGAACCTAACACACCACCTCGCGGAACCACCACCTGTGTTGTACTGTCTGCCATGTACCCCCCCCAGACCCCTCACCCACAACCCCCACCCCATCCACAGTCATTTGGTAGCACCCATTAGCTACCTTACGAGTAATTAGGTAGTTTGCGACTACGTTAATCCGCCATATTTATGCAAATACGTCACATTGAAAAATTCTATACCTACCATCTTGGACAATGCTCGATTACTAGCAAACTCAGCTCACACACTGAGGTCCGTGGATCGATCCCCGGTACGAGTGGACACATTAGGACGTGTTTCCTTAAGACACCTGCTGCTCACTTATTAGTAAAATAGGTACCTGGGTGTTTAGTGGATTGGTGTGGGTGGCATCCTGGGTGTTAGTGGACTGGTGTGTGTGGCATCCTGGGTGTTAGTGGATTGGTGTGGGTGGCATCCTGGGTGTTAGTGGACTGGTGTGTGTGGCATCCTGGGTGTTAGTGGACTGGTGTGTGTGGCATCCTGGGTGTTAGTGGATTGGTGTGGGTGGCATCCTGGGTGTTAGTGGACTGGTGTGGGTGGCATCCTGGGTGTTAGTGGACTGGTGTGGGTGGTATTCTGGGTGTTAGTGGGCTGGTGTGGGTGGCATCCTGGGTGTTAGTGGACTGGTGTGGTTCACATCCTGGGTGTTTAGTGGACTGGTGTGGGTGGCATCCTGGGTGTTTAGTGGACTGGTGTGGGTGGCATCCTGGGTGTTAGTGGACTGGTGTGGGTGGTATTCTGGGTGTTAGTGGGCTGGTGTGGGTGGCATCCTGGGTGTTAGTGGGCTGGTGTGGGTGGCATCCTGGGTGTTAGTGGACTGGTGTGGGTGGTAATCTGGGTGTTAGTGGACTGGTGTGGGCGGCATCTTGGGTGTTAGTGGACTGGTGTGGGTGGCAACCTGGGTGTTAGTGGACTGGTGTGGGTGGTACTCTGGGTGTTAGTGGACTGGTGTGGGCGGCATCCTGGGTGTTAGTGGACTGGTGTGGGCGGCATCCTGGGTGTTAGTGGACTGGTGTGGGCGGCATCCTGGGTGTTAGTGGACTGGTGTGGGTGGTACTCTGGGTGTTAGTGGACTGGTGTGGGTGGTATTCTGGGTGTTAGTGGACTGGTGTGGGCGGCATCCTGGGTGTTAGTGGACTGGTGTGGGTGGTATTCTGGGTGTTAGTGGGCTGGTGTGGGCGGCATCCTGGGTGTTAGTGGGCTGGTGTGGGTGGTACTCTGGGTGTTAGTGGACTGGTGTGGGTGGTATTCTGGGTGTTAGTGGACTGGTGTGGGCGGCATCCTGGGTGTTAGTGGACTGGTGTGGGTGGTATTCTGGGTGTTAGTGGACTGGTGTGGGCGGCATCCTGGGTGTTAGTGGACTGGTGTGGGCGGCATCCTGGGTGTTAGTGGACTGGTGTGGGCGGCATCCTGGGTGTTAGTGGACTGGTGTGGGTGGTACTCTGGGTGTTAGTGGACTGGTGTGGGTGGCATCCTGGGTGTTAGTGGACTGGTGTGGCTGGTATTCTGGGTGTTAGTGGACTGGTGTGGGCGGCATCCTGGGTGTTAGTGGACTGGTGTGGGTGGTACTCTGGGTGTTAGTGGACTGGTGTGGGCGGCATCCTGGGTGTTAGTGGACTGGTGTGGGTGGTACTCTGGGTGTTAGTGGACTGGTGTGGGCGGCATCATGGGTGTTAGTGGACTGGTATGGGTCGCATCCTGGGAGCATGTAAACAAACACTAAGGACATATTAAGAGCACATTTCGGACCTCTTTTCTCCAGTTACATAAACACTTATTATAACCCACTTTTCACATCCCACCCTTATTTTAATACACATCCTTAAATTCATATACATTTATATTCTTTGTTCTCCGTTCATAAACATTATTGCTACCCCTTCCTTAGTTCTCTCTCAGATAATCCTAACCCACTCCCATTAATTTCTCCCGACTAAAACTCCCTACCCTCCTTCAGCACTGTTTCGCTTAGAGCCAGGAAATCCAACTTCTTTTCATTCTTAACATTGGCAATCATATCATCTGCACAACATCAACGTACCTTCCAGCATCCCAGCTTCATAAAGTTCTCTGACTATTTTTTAGTAATTACTACAGGAGAAGAGGTTATTAGCTCATTGGTCCTGGCATAGGTTACGAAGGAAAGATTCTTTTCCACTTCCCCATGGAGATCAAAGGAAATAGGTAAGAACAAGAACTATTAAGAAAATAGAGGAAAATTCAGATAGGTGTGTATACATATACGTGTATATGTACGTGTACGTGTACATGTGTACATGTATTTGTAGTGTCCCTAAGTGTAACTAGAGGCAGTAAGTTTTCTTTCGTGTCTATGAGACAGAAAAGACACAGACAATCCTACCATCTTGTAAAACAGAGGTTCGGTTTACACGCATTTGGCTGGACAGTAGTAAATCTCTGAGTGGTTGTTGTCTACCAGCCTTCTACCACAGGATGGTAGTACCACCCTGGGTGGTTGTTGTCTACCAACCTACTACCACAGGATGGTAGTACCTCCATGGGTGGTTTTTGTCTACCAACCTACTACCACAGGATGGTAGTACCTCCATGGGTGGTTGTTGTCGACCAGCCTACTACCACAGGATGGTATTACCTCCCTGGGTGGTTGTTGTCTACCAACCTACTACCACAGGATGGTAGTACCTCCCTGGGTGGTTGTTGTCTACCAGCCTACTACCACAGGATGGTAGTACCTCCCTGGGTGGTTGTTGTCTACCAACCTACTACCACAGGATGGTAGTACCTCCATGGGCGGTTGTTGTCTACCAGCCTACTACCACAGGATGGTAGTACCACCCTGGGTGGTTGTTGTCTACCAGCCTACTACCATAGGATGGTAGTACCACCCTGGGTGGTTGTTGTCTACCAACCTACTACCACAGGATGGTAGTACCTCCATGGGTGGTTGTCTACCAGCCTACTACCACAGGATGGTAGTACCACCCTGGGTGGTTGTTGTCCACCAACCTACTACCACAGGACGGTAGTACCTCCCTGGGTGGTTGTTGTCTACCAACCTACTACCACAGGATGGTAGTACCTCCATGGGTGGTTGTTGTCTACCAGCCTACTACCACAGGATGGTAGTACCTCCCAGGGTGGTTGTTGTCTACCAGCCTACTACCACAGGATGGTAGTACCACCCTGGGTGGTTGTTGTCTACCAACCTACCATAGGATGGTAGTACCTCCATGGGTGGTTGTTGTCTACCAGCCTACTACCACAGGATGGTAGTACCTCCATGGGTGGTTGCTGTCTACCAACCTACTACCACAAAGTGGTAGTCCCTCCCTGGGTGGTTGTCTACCAACCTACCACAGGATAGTAGTACCTCCTTAGGTGGTTGCTGTCTACCAACCTACCACAGGATGGTAGTACCTCTCTGGGTGGTTGATGTCTACCAACCTACTACCACAAGACACAAGTATCTCCCTGGGTGGTTGTCTACCAACCTACTACCACAAGACGGTGGAATCTCCCTGGGTGGTTGTCTACCAACCTACTACCACAGGACGGTAGTATCTCCCTGGGTGGTTGTCTACCAACCTACTACCACAAGACGCTAGTACCTCCCTGGGTGGTTGTCTACCAACCTACTACCACAAGACGGTAGTATCTCCCTGGGTGGTTGTCTACCAACCTACTACCACAGGACGGTAGTACCTCCCTGGGTGGTTGTCTACCAACCTACTACCACAGGATGGTAGTACCTCCCTGGCTGGTTGCTGTCTACCAACCTACTACCAAAGGATGGTAGTGCCTCCCTGGGAAGTTGCTGTCAACCAACCTACTACCACAGGATGGTAGTACCTCCCTGGGTGGTTGCTAGTCTACCAACCTCCTCCCACAGGACAGTAGTACCTCCCTGGATGGTTGTCTACCAACCTTCTACCACAGGATGGTAGTACCTCCCTGGGTGGTTGAGGTCTACCAACCTCCTCCCACAGGACAGGAGTACCTCCCTGGATGGTTGTCTACCAACCTTCTACCACAGGAAGGAAGTACCTCCCTGGGTGGTTGTCGTCTACCAACCTACTACCACATGATGGTAGTACCTCCATGGGTGGTTGTCTAACCTACTACCACAGGATGGTAGTACCTCCCTGGGTGGTTGTCTACCAACCTACTACCACAGGATGGTAGTACCTCCGTGGGTGGTTGTCTAGCAACCTACTACCACAGGATGGTAGTACCTCCCTGGGTGGTTGTCTACCAACCTACTACCACAGGATGGTAGCACCACCCTGGGAGGTTGTCTACCAACCTACTACCACAGGATGGTAGTACCTCCCTGAGTGGTTGTCTACCAACCTACTACCACAGGACAGTAGTACCTCCCTGGATGGTTCTCTACCATCCTACTACCACAAGACGGTAGTATCTCCCTGTGTGGTTGTCTACCAAACTACTACCACAGGACGGTAGGACCTCCCTGGGTGCTTGTCTACCATCCTACTACCACAAGACGCTAGTACCTCCCTAGGTGGTTGTCTACCATCCTACTACCACAAGACGGTAGTATCTCCCTGGGTGGTTGTCTACCAACCTACTACCACAGGACGGTAGTACCTCCCTGGGTGGTTGTCTATCAACCTACTACCACAGGATGGTAGTACCTCCCTGGCTGTTTGCTGTCTACCAACCTACTACCAAAGGATGGTAGTACCTCCCTGGGTGGTTTCTGTCTACCAACCTCCTCCCACAGGACAGCAGTACCTCCCTGGGTGGTTGTCTACCATCCTACTACGACAGGACAGTAGTACCTCCCTGGATTGTTGTCTACCAACCTACTACCACAGGACAGTAGTACCTCCCTGGGTGGTTGCCTACCAACCTACTACCACAGGATGATAGTACCTCCCTGGGTGGTTGCTGTCTACCAACCTACTACCACAGGAGAGTAGTACCTCCCTGGGTGGTTGTCTACCAACCTACTACCACAGGACAGTAGTACCTCCCTGGGTGGTTGTCTACCAACCTCCTCCCACAGGATGAAAGTGCCTCCCTGGGTGGTTGTTGTCTACCAACCTACTACCACAGGATGGTAGTACCTCCCAGGATGGTTGTCTACCAACCTACTACCACAGGATGGTAGTACCTCCCTGGGTGGTTGTTGTCTACCAACCTACTACCACAGGATGGTAGTACCTCCCAGGATGGTTGTCTACCAACCTACTACCACAGGATGGCAGTACCTCCCTGGGTGGTTGATGTCTACCAATCTACTACCACAGGATGGTAGTACCTCACTGGATGGTTGTTGTCTATCAACCTACTACCACAGGATGGTAGTACCTCCCTGGGTGGTTGTCTACCAACCTTCTACCACAGGATGGTAGTACCTCCCTGGGTGGTAGTCTAGCAACCTACTACCACTGGATGGTTGTACCTCCCTGGGTGGTTGTCTACCAACCTACTACCAAAGGATGGTAGTACCTCCCTGGGTGGTTGTTGTCTACTAACCTACTACCACAGGATGGTAGTACCACCCTGGGTGGTTTTCTAGCAACCTACTACCACAGGATGGTAGTACCTCCCTGGGTGGTTGTCTAGCAACCTACTACCACAGGATGGTAGTACCTCCCTGGTGGTTGTCTACCAACCTACTACCACAGGATGGTAGTATCTCCCTGGGTGGTTGTTGTCTACTGACCTACTACCACTGGATGGTAGTACCTCCCTTGGTGGTTGTCTACCAACCTACTACCACAGAACAGTAATACCTCCCTGGGTGGTTGTCTACCAACCTACTACCACAGGACAGTAGTACCTCCCTGGGTGGTTGTTTACCAACCTACTACCACAGGATGGTAGTACCTCCCTGGTTGGTTGTCTACCAACCTACTACCACAGGATGGTAGTACCTCCCTGGGTGGTTGTCTACCAACCTGCTACCACAGGACAGTAGTACCTCCCTGGGTGGTTGTTTACCAACCTACTACTACAGGATGGTAGTACCTCCCTGTATGGTTGTCTACCAACCTACTACCACATGATGGTAGTACCTCCCTGGGTGGTTGTTGCCTACTAACCTACTACCACAGGATGGTAGCACCTCCATGGGTGGTTGTTGTCTACTAACCTACCACAGGAGGGTAGTACCACCCTGGGTGGTTGTCTACCAACCTACTACCACAGGATGGTAGTACCTCCCTTGGTGGTTGTTGTCTACTAACCTACTACCACAGGATGGTAGTACCTCCCTGGGTGGTTGTTGTCTACTAACCTACTACCACAGGATGGTAGTACCTCCCTGGGTGGTTGTTGTCTACTAACCTAC
Organism: Cherax quadricarinatus; assembly: GCF_038502225.1. Classification (NCBI taxonomy): domain Eukaryota; kingdom Metazoa; phylum Arthropoda; class Malacostraca; order Decapoda; family Parastacidae; genus Cherax; species Cherax quadricarinatus. The sequence continues at coordinate 996,438 of NC_091388.1, forward strand.
TACCACATGATGGTAGTACCTCCCTGGGTGGTTGTTGTCTACTAACCTACTACCACAGGATGGTAGTACCTCCCTGGGTGGTTGTCTAGGAACCTACTACCACAGGATGGTAGTACCTCCCTGGGAGGTTGTCTACTAACCTACTACCACAAGATGGTAGTACCTCCCTGGGTGGTTGTTGTCTACTAACCTACTACAACAGGATGGTAGTACCACCCTGGGGGGTTGTCTACCAACCTACTACCACAGGATGGTAGTACCTCCCTGGTGGTTGTCTACCAACCTACTACCACAGGATGGTTGTACCTCCCTGGGTGGTTGTCTACCAACCTACTACCACAGGATGGTAGTAACTCCCTGGGTGGTTGTCTACCAACCTACTACCACAGGATAATAGTACCTCCCTGGATGGTTGTTGTCTACCAACCTACTACCACAGGATGGTAGTACCTCACTGGGTGGTTGTTGTTTACCAACCTACTACCACAGAACAGTAGTACCTCCCTGGGTGGTTGTCTCCCAATCTACTACCACAGGACGCTAGAACCTCCCTGGGTGGTTGTCTACCAACCTAGTACCACAGGACGGTAGTACCTCCCTGGGAGGTTGTCAACCAACCTACTACCACAGGACGGTAGTACCTCCCTGGGTGGTTGTCTACCAATCTACTACCACAGGATGGTAGTACCTCCCTGGATGGTTGTCTACCAACCTACCACAGGACAGTAGTACCTCCCTGGGTGGTTGTCTAGCAACCTACTTCCACAGGACGGTAGTACCTCCCTGGGTGGTTGTCTACCAACGTACTACCACAGGACTGTAGCACCTCCCTGGGTGGTTGTCTACCAATCTACTACCACAGGATGGTAGTACCTCCCTGGGTGGTTGTCTACCAACCTACTACCACAGGATGGTAGTACCTCCCTGGGTGGTTGTTGTCTACCAACCTTCTACCACAGGATGGAGGTACCTCCCTGGGTGGTTGTCTACCAACCTACTACCACATGATGGTAGTACCTCCCTGGGTGGTTGTTGTCTACTAACCTACTACCACAGGATGGTAGTACCTCCCTGGGTGGTTGTTGTCTACTAACCTACTACCACAGGATGGTAGTACCTCCCTGGGTGGTTGTCTAGCAACCTACTACCACAGGATGGTAGTACCTCCCTGGGTGGTTGTCTACCAACCTACTACCACAGGATGGTAGCACCTCCCTGGGTGGTTTTTGTCTACTAACCTACTACCACAGGATGGTAGTACCTCCCTGGGTGGTTGATGTCTACTAACCTACTACCACAGGATGGTAGTACCTCCCTGGGTGGTTGTCTACCAACCTACTACCACAGGATGGTAGTACCTCCCTGGGTGGTTGTCTACCAACCTACTACCACAGGATGGTAGTACCTCCCTGAGTGGTGGTTGTCTACCAACCTACTACCACAGGACAGTAGTACCTGCCTGGATGGTTGTCTACCAACCTACTACCACAAGACGGTAGTAGGTTGCACTTACGAAAGAGAGAAGCTTACCATGACGTTTCGGTCAGTCTTTAACCATTCACAAGTCACTCTGACAGAAGAGACCATGTTCACATAGCTCTGCCAGGGCGGGTCTGGGCCAGAGTCTTCTCCGTGTGGTGACCTGACAGTGGCTCCCACAGCGTCAGAGTTCTCCCCCCCCCTCGGCCGTAGGGATACGTTGAGCATTGAAATGGTCTACCATTTACAGTTATATGGCGGTGTAAACCCTATGACAAAGGCACGGTAAGCCGTCTTCATGTCAAGTGAAGTACCGTTTACAGCCCTTTAGCGGTGTAAACCCTATAACAAAGGCACGGTGAGCCGTCTTCATGTCAAGTGAAGTACCGTTTACAGCCCTATAGTGGGGTAAGCCCTATAACAAAGGCACGGTGAGCCGTCTTCATGTCAAGTGAAGTACTGTTTACAGCTCTATAGCGGGGTAAACCCGATGACAAAGGCACGGTGAGCCGTCTTCATGTCAAGTGAAGTACCGTTTACAGCCCTATAGCGGCGTAAACCCTATAACAAAGGCACGGTGAGCCGTTTTCATGTCAAGTGAAGTACCGTTTACAGCCCCATGTAGGGGGCAGCCTCATGAGAAAGGCACGGTGAGTCTTCTGCAGGTCAAGTTAAGTACAACTTACAGTGAAAGAGCCAGTCTATAGGCGAAGACAGTGACTGGAGAAACAGAAGAGGAAAGAGAGTAGTGGCAGTAGTAATGGTGGTAGTGGAAATAGTAGAAGGGAAAGTAGTTTGCAACAGACATAGCCCCACTCCACAAAGGGGGCAGTAAAGCAACAGCAAAGAACTACAGACCAATAGCACTAACATCCCATATCATAAAAATCTTTGAAAGGGTCCTAAGAAGCAAGATCACCACCCATCTAGAAACCCATCAGTTACACAACCCAGGGCAACATGGGTTTAGAACAGGTCGCTCCTGTCTGTCTCAACTATTGGATCACTACGACAAGGTCCTTGATGCACTAGAAGACAAAAAGAATGCAGATGTAATATATACAGACTTTGCAAAAGCCTTCGACAAGTGTGACCATGGCGTAATAGCGCACAAAATGCGTGCTGAAGGAATAACAGGAAAAGTCGGTCGATGGATCTATAATTTCCTCACTAACAGAACACAGAGAGTAGTCGTCAACAGAGTAAAGTCCGAGGCAGCTACGGTGAAAAGCTCTGTTCCACAAGGCACAGTACTCTCTCCCATCTTGTTCCTCATCCTCATATCTGACATAGACAAGGATGTCAGCCACAGCACCGTGTCTTCCTTTGCAGATGACACCCGAATCTGCATGACAGTGTCTTCCATTGCAGACACTGCAAGGCTCCAGGCGGACATCAACCAAATCTTTCAGTGGGCTGCAGAAAACAATATGAAGTTCAACGATGAGAAATTTCAATTACTCAGATATGGTAAACACGAGGAAATTAAATCTTCATCAGAGTACAAAACAAATTCTGGCCACAAAATAGAGCGTAACACCAACGTCAAAGACCTGGGAGTGATCATGTCGGAGGATCTCACCTTCAAGGACCATAACATTGTATCAATCGCATCTGCTAGAAAAATGACAGGATGGATAATGAGAACCTTCAAAACTAGGGAGGCCAAGCCCATGATGACACTCTTCAGGTCACTTGTTCTATCTAGGCTGGAATATTGCTGCACACTAACAGCACCTTTCAAGGCAGGTGAAATTGCTGACCTAGAAAATGTACATAGAACCTTCACGGCGCGCATAACGGAGATAAAACACTTCAATTACTGGGAGCGCTTGAAGTTCCTGAACCTGTATTCCCTGGAACGCAGGCGGGAGAGATACATGATTATATACACCTGGAAAATCCTAGAGGGACTAGTACCGAACTTTCACACGAAAATCACTCACTACGAAAGCAAAAGACTTGGCAGACGATGCAACATCCCCCCAATGAAAAGCAGGGGTGTCACTAGCACGTTAAGAGACCATACAATAAGTGTCAGGGGCCCGAGACTGTTCAACTGCCTCCCAGCATACATAAGGGGGATTACCAACAGACCCCTGGCAGTCTTCAAGCTGGCACAGGACAAGCACCTAAAGTCGGTTCCTAACCAGCCGGGCTGTGGCTCGTACGTTGGTTTGCGTGCAGCCAGCAGCAACAGCCTGGTTGATCAGGCTCTGATCCACCAGGAGGCCTGGTCACAGACCTGGCCGCGGGGGGAGTTGACCCCCGGAACTCTCTCCAGGTAAACTCCAGGTAAACTCCAGGTAGTAGAAAATGCAGAGGAAGAAATAGTAGTAAGGGAGTGGTAGTCGTAGTAGTAGAGTGGTAGTCGTAGTAGTAGAGTGGTAGTCGTAGTAGTAGAGTGGTAGTCGTAGTAGTAGAGTGGTAGTCGTAGTAGTAAAAGAGTGGTAGTCGTAGTAGTAAAGGAGTGGTAGTCGTAGTAGTAGAGTGGTAGTCGTAGTAGTAGAGTGGTAGTCGTAGTAGTAGAGTGGTAGTCGTAGTAGTAAAAGAGTGGTAGTCGTAGTAGTAAAGGAGTGGTAGTCGTAGTAGTAAAGGAGTGGTAGTCGTAGTAGTAATAGAAGTGGCGTCAGTCTAAAGACAAGAAAACGGAACACTGCAGGAGAGCTACTGGCCCACAAGGGTAGGACCAAAAACATGAAATGGAGGGGGGGGGGAGGGGGGAGAACTGAAGGACAGAACACACTATGCAAAAAAAAAAATGGAAAAACAAAGAAATATGGGAAAAAAGAAAGAAGAGTTAGGGAGTCAAGGTACTGTGATTTATGTTGTATATGTATAGTTCCTTTGTATAAAGGTAAACAGGATTAGAACCCACACCATCCCGTTACACTATATGATTTGCATAAAATGAGTTGAGGGGCTCTAGCTTTCACATGCTAATTCAACCAGGGACCCTCGTAGCCCCTGGTTCTGGAGGTCTTATTTCAAACCTGCCTCGCTTTATCATGGGATTTTTAGCATGCTTGAATTCCACAAAAAAACAATGTGCATTGAAAGATAATTTTCAACCAGTAAGATGATTCTCGCAAGGTCAGGTCAGGTCAGGTCATGGAATACTTTCACACATATTTCCATATGTTGAGTTGAAGTTTCAATCCCTTATATACTAACTCAACTCTTCAATTCTTGTAGTACAGGGCAGGTCAATGAGCTTTAAGCATGCATTCAAGCTATTGCAATCTCCTCCTGTATGATCTGACATCTCAAGCGATTTTTATATCAGTGCACCACGCAGAAACAAGCGGGTATATACAGAGAAAGATCCCAGTCAGCAGGACTCGATACTGCTACTGGGGCGGACAAGAGTCCCGGGCAGCGCTCTTACCCACTCGGCCACCACAAATGCGACATAAGCTGGGCTGCAAGGAACCATGACTCAGGCCTACCTGGAGTCTACCTGGAGGGCATTCCGGGGATCAACGCCCCCGCAGCCTGGTCCACGACCACGCCTCCTGGTGGATCAGGGCCTGATCAACGAGGGTGTTACTGCTGGCCGCACGCAATCCAACGTACGAACCACAGCCCGGCTGATCCAGCACCGTCTTTAAGTATCTGTCCAGCTCCCTCTTGAAGACAACCAAGGGTCTTCCCGTAAATGCCCCTTATTGCTGGTGGGAGGCTGTTGAACAGTCTTGGGCCCTGGACACGTATTGCGTTTTCTCGTAGTGTACCAGTGACGCCCCTACTTTTCACTGAGGGTATGTTGCATCGCCTGCTTTTGTATGGAGTGATTGCTGTGTCTGAACAATTTGCAGAGTTATTGCAAGCCTTGGTGTGGTTGAAAATCATGTGATTCCTGCACAGTTTGTATTTATATCAGTGTTGTGTTAACCTAACATCTAGAGGTTTGCTAGTCTGTCCCACTTAAGTTGCAGCCATTACAACGATTCTGTGAACACTGCCAATACAGTATTGAGGAGAATTCTTTTTGAAATACCTTTAACCATCCATGAATTCTTAAAAGCTACTTGTGTTCAATCTTTTTAGGGCAATCGACAGGACAGATAAATTCTCTTTGTTTGGGAGAATAAGCACATTCTTGATGTAAAGTGTTAACCTAGATTCAGGCCTATGATAAGTTTTCTAGCTACAAGGAACACTCTTTTTACGAACTCCTCAAGGTACAAGCACTGACCTAGGTGCTAGTTAGGTCAGCCCTTGAATATAGGATCCTCTCCTTGTCTCTTTCTCTAGACCCATTTTCTAGGAAATTTCCTATTGAGAGATTCTAAATACATTTGGGATCAGAATACGGTGCCCCGTGACCTGGTGGCAAAAGCTCTCGCTTCACACAGTGAGGGTCCGGGTTCGATTCCCTGCGAAAGGGTAGAAACACTGGACGTTTCCTTACACCGGTTGTCTATGTTCACCCATCAGTATAATGGGTACCTGGGTGTTAGCAGACTGGTGTGGGTCGCATCCTGGGTGTTAGTGGACTGGTGTGGGTCGCATCCTGGGTGTTAGTGGACTGGTGTGGGTCGCATCCTGGGACAAAACTGACCTAATTTGCAGGAAATGTTCTGCATAACAAGGGGCTTTCTATATAGTAGTATGTCACTGATGTCAGCTATGGTCTGTATACCTTGTACATGCACTTGTATACCTTGTACATGCACTTGTATACCTTGTACATGTACTTGTATACCTTGTACATGTACTTGTATACCTTGTACATGTACTTGTATACCTTGTACATGTACTTGTATACCTTGTACATATACCTGTATACCTTGTACATGTACTTGTATACCTTGTACATGTACTTGTATACCTTGTACATGTACTGGTATACCTTGTACATGTACTGGTAGTAAATACAGATATTAAATGTTATTATTTTATAAAGTAACGTTATGGAGTCTGACGTCATGTTAATAACTCACATACCATTATTATTATGATCATTACTAAATATCAGCCATTATTTTCTGGCACTGGGCACTGGTCTGCTTGGCACCATCTTCCTTATTCTAGCTAGAACTGTTCCCCTGATCGAATCTGCCTGGACTTCCTGTTCATTTTTGCAACATTGCAAGCTCCTGCAGAGCTTGCAATGTTGCAAAGTTGAGTAAAACTATCATTCAACTCCCTTTACGATTGTTTTACATTTTGTATTACTTCTTTAAGAATGAATTATCTTAGAACCATACTTAAGTTCACTGGTGTTCCTAATGTTAGGAAGAAACACTGCTTACACTCAAGCAGGCTACCTAACATTATGAGGTATCTGTAGCTAAGTGGTTTAAGGCATCACACTGTTAACTAATACTGTGTGTAAGATGGGGAGTGATTGAGGGCTGGAATAATACTGGCACTCAGGTAGCGAATATAGAGAAAGATAATGATCTGCCGAGCGGAGGTTATTATTATTATTATTATTATTATTCACCGGTATTCTCCCGGCCCGGGTCTTTTCCAAGTAGTAGTGACCCGGCCTTGGCTCCCTATCTGGGGAGTGTCTCGAGACCTAAGTCTCCCATGGGAGGAGGTACAAGTACCCCTCTCATCTTTGGGACCAACTGTCCCCAAGCCTGGTCACGGACGTGTTACCTCAGCTGGATCCTACTGGATGCTGACTGTCAGACAGACGGGATACGAATCTGAGAGAAGTCATAGGGGACACGCAACACCAACCGTCATACTGACTCTTACACTCGTATAAATATTGTAAGTGCATAGACTATAGATAGCATTGACAATATATTGACGGTACTGACACTAAGCCACACTGATAGACAGCGTCCATCCTGGGTTCGACTCCTGCTCACTGTAGCTTGTATATAAGAGTATATAAACAGGGAGTAGAATGAAATTAGCTCAGAGGCGCCCACACCACCGTGTCTTCAGACCAAGGGTAACACACCTAGCTTGGCTGGGTGATTGGTTTTTGTAGGAATTGGTAGTCCTGTGGGTTAGAGCGTCATGTGATTTTCGCTCACCATGAGGCGGGCCAAAACATCATGGGTTCGAGTCCTTGGCTAGTCGCACTGTTATTGATACATATATTACTGGAATTCGCGAGAGCAGGCGAAATATACACAAACACTGATCTCTGGCTGAAGGAGACTCGAACCTACGAACCTTAGGACAAATCTGATGCATGCAGGGGATAAGATGAAAAGCTGTAAGCCTTCTCCCTGAAAGCTGGCTGCCTTGGATCAAACGTGTAGCGCAAGCTACACGCCAAGGTATTGTCCAGTGTGGGTAGATTGGTAAAGCACTGCGTACCTTGTCCTAAGGTTCGTATGTTCGAGTCTCCTTCAGTATATATATATATATATATATATATATATATATATATATATATGTATATATATATATATATATATTTTTTTTTTTTTTTATTATCACACCGGCCGATTCCCACCAAGGCAGGGTGGCCCGAAAAAGAAAAACTTTCACCATCATTCACTCCATCACTGTCTTGCCAGAAGGGTGCTTTACACTACAGTTTTTAAACTGCAACATTAACACCCCTCCTTCAGAGTGCAGGCACTGTACTTCCCATCTCCAGGACTCAAGTCCGGCCTGCCGGTTTCCCTGAATCCCTTCATAAATGTTACTTTGCTCACACTCCAACAGCACGTCAAGTATTAAAAACCATTTGTCTCCATTCACTCCTATCAAACACGCTCACGCATGCCTGCTGGAAGTCCAAGCCCCTCGCACACAAAACCTCCTTTACCCCCTCCCTCCAACCCTTCCTAGGCCGACCCCTACCCCGCCTTCCTTCCACTACAGACTGATACACTCTTGAAGTCATTCTGTTTCGCTCCATTCTCTCTACATGTCCGAACCACCTCAACAACCCTTCCTCAGCCCTCTGGACAACAGTTTTGGTAATCCCGCACCTCCTCCTAACTTCCAAACTACGAATTCTCTGCATTATATTCACACCACACATTGCCCTCAGACATGACATCTCCACTGCCTCCAGCCTTCTCCTCGCTGCAACATTCATCACCCATGCTTCACACCCATATAAGAGCGTTGGTAAAACTATACTCTCATACATTCCCCTCTTTGCCTCCAAGGACAAAGTTCTTTGTTTCCACAGACTCCTAAGTGCACCACTCACTCTTTTTCCCTCATCAATTCTATGATTCACCTCATCTTTCATAGACCCATCCGCTGACACGTCCACTCCCAAATATCTGAATACGTTCACCTCCTCCATACTCTCTCCCTCCAATCTGATATTCAATCTTTCATCACCTAATCTTTTTGTTATCCTCATAACCTTACTCTTTCCTGTATTCACCTTTAATTTTCTTCTTTTGCACACCCTACCAAATTCATCCACCAATCTCTGCAACTTCTCTTCAGAATCTCCCAAGAGCACAGTGTCATCAGCAAAGAGCAGCTGTGACAACTCCCACTTTGTGTGTGATTCTTTATCTTTTAACTCCACGCCTCTTGCCAAAACCCTCGCATTTACTTCTCTTACAACCCCATCTATAAATATATTAAACAACCACGGTGACATCACACATCCTTGTCTAAGGCCTACTTTTACTGGGAAAAAATTTCCCTCTTTCCTACATACTCTAACTTGAGCCTCACTATCCTCGTAAAAACTCTTCACTGCTTTCAGTAACCTACCTCCTACACCATACACTTGCAACATCTGCCACATTGCCCCCCTATCCACCCTGTCATACGCCTTTTCCAAATCCATAAATGCCACAAAGACCTCTTTAGCCTTATCTAAATACTGTTCACTTATATGTTTCACTGTAAACACCTGGTCCACACACCCCCTACCTTTCCTAAAGCCTCCTTGTTCATCTGCTATCCTATTCTCCGTCTTACTCTTAATTCTTTCAATTATAACTCTACCATACACTTTACCAGGTACACTCAACAGACTTATCCCCCTATAATTTTTGCACTCTCTTTTATCCCCTTTGCCTTTATACAAAGGAACTATGCATGCTCTCTGCCAATCCCTAGGTACCTTACCCTCTTCCATACATTTATTAAATAATTGCACCAACCACTCCAAAACTATATCCCCACCTGCTTTTAACATTTCTATCTTTATCCCATCAATCCCGGCTGCCTTACCCCCTTTCATTTTACCTACTGCCTCACGAACTTCCCCCACACTCACAACTGGCTCTTCCTCACTCCTACAAGATGTTATTCCTCCTTGCCCTATACACGAAATCACAGCTTCCCTATCTTCATCAACATTTAACAATTCTTCAAAATATTCCTTCCATCTTCCCAATACCTCTAACTCTCCATTTAATAACTCTCCTCTCCTATTTTTAACTGACAAATCCATTTGTTCTCTAGGCTTTCTTAACTTGTTAATCTCACTCCAAAACTTTTTCTTATTTTCAACAAAATTTGTTGATAACATCTCACCCACTCTCTCATTTGCTCTCTTTTTACATTGCTTCACCACTCTCTTAACTTCTCTCTTTTTCTCCATATACTCTTCCCTCCTTGCATCACTTCTACTTTGTAAAAACTTCTCATATGCTAACTTTTTCTCCCTTACTACTCTCTTTACATCATCATTCCACCAATCGCTCCTCTTCCCTCCTGCACCCACTTTCCTGTAACCACAAACTTCTGCTGAACACTCTAACACTACATTTTTAAACCTACCCCATACCTCTTCGACCCCATTGCCTATGCTCTCATTAGCCCATCTATCCTCCAATAGCTGTTTATATCTTACCCTAACTGCCTCCTCTTTTAGTTTATAAACCTTCACCTCTCTCTTCCCTGATGCTTCTATTCTCCTTGTATCCCATCTACCTTTTATTCTCAGTGTAGCTACAACTAGAAAGTGATCTGATATATCTGTGGCCCCTCTATAAACATGTACATCCTGAAGTCTACTCAACAGTCTTTTATCTACCAATACATAATCCAACAAACTACTGTCATTTCGCCCTACATCATATCGTGTATACTTATTTATCCTCTTTTTCTTAAAATATGTATTACCTATAACTAAACCCCTTTCTATACAAAGTTCAATCAAAGGGCTCCCATTATCATTTACACCTGGCACCCCAAACTTACCTACCACACCCTCTCTAAAAGTTTCTCCTACTTTAGCATTCAAGTCCCCTACCACAATTACTCTCTCACTTGGTTCAAAGGCTCCTATACATTCACTTAACATCTCCCAAAATCTCTCTCTCTCCTCTGCATTCCTCTCTTCTCCAGGTGCATACACGCTTATTATGACCCACTTCTCGCATCCAACCTTTACTTTAATCCACATAATTCTTGAATTTACACATTCATATTCTCTTTTCTCCTTCCATAACTGATCATTTAACATTACTGCTACCCCTTCCTTTGCTCTAACTCTCTCAGATACTCCAGATTTAATCCCATTTATTTCCCCCCACTGAAACTCTCCTACCCCCTTCAGCTTTGTTTCGCTTAGGGCCAGGACATCCAACTTCTTTTCATTCATAACATCAGCAATCATCTGTTTCTTGTCATCCGCACTACATCCACGCACATTTAAGCAACCCAGTTTTATAAAGTTTTTCTTCTTCTCTTTTTTAGTAATTGTATACAGGAGAAGGGGTTACTAGCCCATTGCTCCCGGCATTTTAGTCGCCTCATACGACACGCATGGCTTACGGAGGAAAGATTCTTTTCCACTTCCCCATGGACAATAGAAGAAATAAAAAAGAACAAGAGCTATTTAGAAAAAAGAGAAAAACCTAGATGTATGTATATATATATATGCATGTGCGTGTCTGTGAAGTGTGACCAAAGTGTAAGTAGGAGTAGCAAGATATCCCTGTTATCTTAGCGTGTTTATGAGACAGAAAAAGAAACCAGCAATCCTACCATCATGCAAAACAGTTACAGGTTTTTGTTTCACAGTCATCTGGCAGGACGGTAGTACTTCCCTGGGTGGTTGCTGTCTACCAACCTACTACCTATATATATATATATATATATATATATATATACAAAATGTATGAAGTACGTACTACAGACATAGTAACAGAAATGAAGGTTCATCAGTAACCAGAGAGAGTATTTATGTTAGGTGGTCTCATGGAGAGGCAGTTACGTTGTTACGTGTACACGCCAGACTTGCTACAGTGAAGGAGAGGCAGTTACGGTGTTACGTGTACACGCCAGACTTGCTACAGTGAAGGAGAGGCAGTTACGGTGTTACGTGTACACGCCAGACTTGCTACAGTGAAGGAGAGGCAGTTACGGTGTTACGTGTACACGCCAGACTTGCTACAGTGAAGGAGAGGCAGTTACGGTGTTACGTGTACACGCCAGACTTGCTACAGTGAAGGAGAGGCAGTTACGGTGTTACGTGTACACGCCAGACTTGCTACAGTGAAGGAGAGGCAGTTACGGTGTTACGTGTACACGCCAGACTTGCTACAGTGAAGGAGAGGCAGTTACGGTGTTACGTGTACACGCCAGACTTGCTACAGTGAAGGAGAGGCAGTTACGGTGTTACGTGTACACGCCAGACTTGCTACAGTGAAGGAGAGGCAGTTACGGTGTTACGTGTACACGCCAGACTTGCTACAGTGAAGGAGAGGCAGTTACGGTGTTACGTGTACACGCCAGACTTGCTACAGTGAAGGAGAGGCAGTTACGGTGTTACGTGTACACGCCAGACTTGCTACAGTGAAGGAGAGGCAGTTACGGTGTTACGTGTACACGCCAGACTTGCTACAGTGAAGGAGAGGCAGTTACGGTGTTACGTGTACACGCCAGACTTGCTACAGTGAAGGAGAGGCAGTTACGGTGTTACGTGTACACGCCAGACTTGCTACAGTGAAGGAGAGGCAGTTACGGTGTTACGTGTACACGCCAGACTTGCTACAGTGAAGGAGAGGCAGTTACGGTGTTACGTGTACACGCCAGACTTGCTACAGTGAAGGAGAGGCAGTTACGGTGTTACGTGTACACGCCAGACTTGCTACAGTGAAGGAGAGGCAGTTACGGTGTTACGTGTACACGCCAGACTTGCTACAGTGAAGGAGAGGCAGTTACGGTGTTACGTGTACACGCCAGACTTGCTACAGTGAAGGAGAGGCAGTTACGGTGTTACGTGTACACGCCAGACTTGCTACAGTGAAGGAGAGGCAGTTACGGTGTTACGTGTACACGCCAGACTTGCTACAGTGAAGGAGAGGCAGTTACGGTGTTACGTGTACACGCCAGACTTGCTACAGTGAAGGAGAGGCAGTTACGGTGTTACGTGTACACGCCAGACTTGCTACAGTGAAGGAGAGGCAGTTACGGTGTTACGTGTACACGCCAGACTTGCTACAGTGAAGGAGAGGCAGTTACGGTGTTACGTGTACACGCCAGACTTGCTACAGTGAAGGAGAGGCAGTTACGGTGTTACGTGTACACGCCAGACTTGCTACAGTGAAGGAGAGGCAGTAACGGTGTTACGTGTACACGCCAGACTTGCTACAGTGAAGGAGAGGCAGTTACGGTGTTACGTGTACACGCCAGACTTGCTACAGTGAAGGAGAGGCAGTTACGGTGTTACGTGTACACGCCAGACTTGCTACAGTGAAGGAGAGGCAGTTACGGTGTTACGTGTACACGCCAGACTTGCTACAGTGAAGGAGAGGCAGTTACGGTGTTACGTGTACACGCCAGACTTGCTACAGTGAAGGAGAGGCAGTTACGGTGTTACGTGTACACGCCAGACTTGCTACAGTGAAGGAGAGGCAGTTACGGTGTTACGTGTACACGCCAGACTTGCTACAGTGAAGGAGAGGCAGTTACTGTGTTACGTGTACACGCCACACTTGCTACAGTGAAGGAGAGGCAGTTACGGTGTTACGTGTACACGCCACACTTGCTACAGTGAAGGAGAGGCAGTTACGGTGTTACGTGTACACGCCACACTTGCTACAGTGAAGGAGAGGCAGTTACGGTGTTACGTGTACACGCCACACTTGCTACAGTGAAGGAGAGGCAGTTACGGTGTTACGTGTACACGCCAGACTTGCTACAGTGAAGGAGAGGCAGTTACGGTGTTACGTGTACACGCCAGACTTGCTACAGTGAAGGAGAGGCAGTTACGGTGTTACGTGTACACGCCAGACTTGCTACAGTGAAGGAGAGGCAGTTACGGTGTTACGTGTACACGCCAGACTTGCTACAGTGAAGGAGAGGCAGTTACGGTGTTACGTGTACACGCCAGACTTGCTACAGTGAAGGAGAGGCAGTTACGGTGTTACGTGTACACGCCAGACTTGCTACAGTGAAGGAGAGGCAGTTACGGTGTTACGTGTACACGCCAGACTTGCTACAGTGAAGGAGAGGCAGTTACGGTGTTACGTGTACACGCCAGACTTGCTACAGTGAAGGAGAGGCAGTTACGGTGTTACGTGTACACGCCAGACTTGCTACAGTGAAGGAGAGACAGTTACGGTGTTACGTGTACACGCCAGACTTGCTACAGTGAAGGAGAGGCAGTTACGGTGTTACGTGTACACGCCAGACTTGCTACAGTGAAGGAGAGGCAGTTACGGTGTTACGTGTACACGCCAGACTTGCTACAGTGAAGGAGAGGCAGTTACGGTGTTACGTGTACACGCCAGACTTGCTACAGTGAAGGAGAGGCAGTTACGGTGTTACGTGTACACGCCAGACTTGCTACAGTGAAGGAGAGGCAGTTACGGTGTTACGTGTACACGCCAGACTTGCTACAGTGAAGGAGAGGCAGTTACGGTGTTACGTGTACACGCCAGACTTGCTACAGTGAAGGAGAGGCAGTTACGGTGTTACGTGTACACGCCAGACTTGCTACAGTGAAGGAGAGGCAGTTACGGTGTTACGTGTACACGCCAGACTTGCTACAGTGAAGGAGAGGCAGTTACGGTGTTACGTGTACACGCCAGACTTGCTACAGTGAAGGAGAGGCAGTAACGGTGTTACGTGTACACGCCACACTTGCTACAGTGAAGGAGAGGCAGTTACGGTGTTACGTGTACACGCCAGACTTGCTACAGTGAAGGAGAGGCAGTAACGGTGTTACGTGTACACGCCAGACTTGCTACAGTGAAGGAGAGGCAGTTACGGTGTTACGTGTACACGCCAGACTTGCTACAGTGAAGGAGAGGCAGTTACGGTGTTACGTGTACACGCCAGACTTGCTACAGTGAAGGAGAGGCAGTTACGGTGTTACGTGTACACGCCAGACTTGCTACAGTGAAGGAGAGGCAGTTACGGTGTTACGTGTACACGCCAGACTTGCTACAGTGAAGGAGAGGCAGTTACGGTGTTACGTGTACACGCCAGACTTGCTACAGTGAAGGAGAGGCAGTTACGGTGTTACGTGTACACGCCACACTTGCTACAGTGAAGGAGAGGCAGTTACGGTGTTACGTGTACACGCCAGACTTGCTACAGTGAAGGAGAGGCAGTTACGGTGTTACGTGTACACGCCACACTTGCTACAGTGAAGGAGAGGCAGTTACGGTGTTACGTGTACACGCCAGACTTGCTACAGTGAAGGAGAGGCAGTTACGGTGTTACGTGTACACGCCAGACTTGCTACAGTGAAGGAGAGGCAGTTACGGTGTTACGTGTACACGCCAGACTTGCTACAGTGAAGGAGAGGCAGTTACGGTGTTACGTGTACACGCCAGACTTGCTACAGTGAAGGAGAGGCAGTTACGGTGTTACGTGTACACGCCAGACTTGCTACAGTGAAGGAGAGGCAGTTACGGTGTTACGTGTACACGCCAGACTTGCTACAGTGAAGGAGAGGCAGTTACGGTGTTACGTGTACACGCCAGACTTGCTACAGTGAAGGAGAGGCAGTTACGGTGTTACGTGTACACGCCAGACTTGCTACAGTGAAGGAGAGGCAGTTACGGTGTTACGTGTACACGCCAGACTTGCTACAGTGAAGGAGAGGCAGTTACGGTGTTACGTGTACACGCCAGACTTGCTACAGTGAAGGAGAGGCAGTTACGGTGTTACGTGTACACGCCAGACTTGCTACAGTGAAGGAGAGGCAGTTACGGTGTTACGTGTACACGCCAGACTTGCTACAGTGAAGGAGAGGCAGTTACGGTGTTACGTGTACACGCCAGACTTGCTACAGTGAAGGAGAGGCAGTTACGGTGTTACGTGTACACGCCAGACTTGCTACAGTGAAGGAGAGGCAGTTACGGTGTTACGTGTACACGCCAGACTTGCTACAGTGAAGGAGAGGCAGTTACGGTGTTACGTGTACACGCCAGACTTGCTACAGTGAAGGAGAGGCAGTTACGGTGTTACGTGTACACGCCAGACTTGCTACAGTGAAGGAGAGGCAGTTACGGTGTTACGTGTACACGCCAGACTTGCTACAGTGAAGGAGAGGCAGTTACGGTGTTACGTGTACACGCCAGACTTGCTACAGTGAAGGAGAGGCAGTTACGGTGTTACGTGTACACGCCAGACTTGCTACAGTGAAGGAGAGGCAGTTACGGTGTTACGTGTACACGCCAGACTTGCTACAGTGAAGGAGAGGCAGTTACGGTGTTACGTGTACACGCCAGACTTGCTACAGTGAAGGACAACAAAATACTCTTGATAAAAATCCAATGACACTGATAGCGTTGTTATAACAGTGTTGACATCCATTTCAATTACTTTCACTGCAGGAGTTAATACACGATGACAGTGTTTACAATAAGGCCCGACAGATGTCACTGATCTTCACGACAGACATGCAAAGTATTTGACAAGGTATTGAAGCCTTTCAACACGACTCCATAAACTTATTCAGTGGTACTTTGCTGAGGGAAAGAAGAAATTTGCCCTGGTATTTTTCTGGCGCTTCAACTTCCATAAAAATACTATTTAAAGCTTTAAAGAGCTCTAAGATTGCATTTTAGTAAGTAATATATGGCTCACAAAATCGTAATGACACAATCGCGGGTTCTAATCCCACCCGTGGTTTGGTTTGTTTGCGATCGTGTGATTACGGTTTCGTGAGTAAGATGTCCAACAACAGTTGGCGAAAATGACTTTAGATACTGGAAGACTCTACCTCATACGTCATGCACTACTCAGATGTCCAACAACAGTTGGCGAAAATGACTTTAGATACTGGAAGACTCTACCTCATACGTCATGCACTACTCAGATGTCCAACAACAGTTGACGAAAATGACTTCAGATACTGGAAGACTCTACCTCATACGTCATGCACTACTCAGATGTCCAACAACAGTTGGCGAAAATGACTTTAGATACTGGAAGACTCTACCTCATACGTCATGCACTACTCAGATGTCCAACAACAGTTGACGAAAATGACTTCAGATACTGGAAGACTCTACCTCATACGTCATGCACTACTCAGATGTCCAACAACAGCTGGCGAAAATGACTTCAGATACTGGAAGACTCTACCTCATACGTCATGCACTACTCAGATGTCCAACAACAGTTGGCGGGAATGACTTCAGATACTGGAAGACTCTACCTCATACGTCATGCACTACTCAGATGTCCAACAACAGTTGGCGGGAATGACTTCAGATACTGGAAGACTCTACCTCATACGTCATGCACTACTCAGATGTCCAACAACAGTTGGCGGGAATGACTTCAGATACTGGAAGACTCTACCTCATACGTCATGCACTACTCAGATGTCCAACAACAGTTGGCGGGAATGACTTCAGATACTGGAAGACTCTACCTCATACGTCATGCACTACTCAGATGTCCAACAACAGATGGCGGGAATGACTTCAGATACTGGAAGACTCTACCTCATACGTCATGCACTACTCAGATGTCCAACAACAGATGGCGGGAATGACTTCAGATACTGGAAGACTCTACCTCATACGTCATGCACTACTCAGATGTCCAACAACAGATGGCGGGAATGACTTCAGATACTGGAAGACTCTACCTCATACGTCATGCACTACTCAGATGTCCAACAACAGATGGCGGGAATGACTTCAGATACTGGAAGACTCTACCTCATACGTCATGCACTACTCAGATGTCCAACAACAGATGGCGGGAATGACTTCAGATACTGGAAGACTCTACCTCATACGTCTTGCACTACTCAGATGTCCAACAACAGATGGCGGGAATGACTTCAGATACTGGAAGACTCTACCTCATACGTCATGCACTACTCAGATGTCCAACAACAGATGGCGGGAATGACTTCAGATACTGGAAGACTCTACCTCATACGTCATGCACTACTCAGATGTCCAACAACAGATGGCGGGAATGACTTCAGATACTGGAAGACTCTACCTCATACGTCATGCACTACTCAGATGTCCAACAACAGATGGCGGGAATGACTTCAGATACTGGAAGACTCTACCTCATACGTCATGCACTACTCAGATGTCCAACAACAGATGGCGGGAATGACTTCAGATACTGGAAGACTCTACCTCATACGTCATGCACTACTCAGATGTCCAACAACAGATGGCGGGAATGACTTCAGATACTGGAAGACTCTACCTCATACGTCATGCACTACTCAGATGTCCAACAACAGATGGCGGGAATGACTTCAGATACTGGAAGACTCTACCTCATACGTCATGCACTACTCAGATGTCCAACAACAGATGGCGGGAATGACTTCAGATACTGGAAGACACTATAGTCATGTATGACAGGTCTTATGGAACACCTTGTCAATTGTTAATGAGTAAGACATACGCAACAGCTTAAGGACTGATTGCATCTCTACTTCCCTGGTTCTCCTTTTCACTCTGTATTTGTAGATAAATGGTTCAGAGAACCTGTCAGACACTGCAACTTCTTGGGATCTTAATACTTGGGAATTCTTCACTTGCCTAACCCTTGGGCACGACCTTGGGCACGACCTACTTCCACATTGAACAAATGTGACACGACCTATGACTGCTGCACCTCTCCTGCCATACGGTTTATAAGCTGCTGCTCCACTCATATGCTGTATTCTATTCAAGATTGATGGACTGACCACATCGACTCAAGGTTGAGGGACTGATTACCTCATTCTCCTCCTGTTCTTCAAGTTTTTCCTTTGTATGGACTGATGAAGCCACTGTGTGGCGAAACGTTTCCTCAATAAAGATACCCAGCTGTTACACTGTGTCTTAACTCATCAACTTGTCCGTATTTTAAACCATTTATATCAGACCTTGGTAAATAACATATGGATAAATCTCCTTGCTCTCTCGAGTAGCTCCTAGTCAGACATCAAGGAACAGGAGAGGCGGTGGACGTACTAAGAATCATCAGGGACCAAACAAGTCACCTCGGTTAGAATCATCAGGGACCAAGCAAGTCACTCAGGTACGTATCATCAGGGGCCAAACAAGCCACCCAAGTAAGAATCATCAGGGGCCAAACAAGCCACCCAGGTAAGAATCATCAGGGGCCAAAAAAGCCACCCAGGTAA
Organism: Cherax quadricarinatus; assembly: GCF_038502225.1. Classification (NCBI taxonomy): domain Eukaryota; kingdom Metazoa; phylum Arthropoda; class Malacostraca; order Decapoda; family Parastacidae; genus Cherax; species Cherax quadricarinatus. The sequence goes on from NC_091388.1 coordinate 1,015,396, forward strand.
GAATCATCAGGAACCAAACAAGCCACCCAGGTAAGAATCATCAGGGACCAAACAAGCCACCCAGTAAGAATCATCAGGGACCAAGCAAGCCACCCAGTAAGAATCATCAGGGACCAAACAAGCCACCCAGGTAAGAATCATCAGGGACCAAACAAGCCACTCAGGTAAGAATCATCAGGGACCAAACAAGCCACCCAGGTAAGAATCATCAGGGACCAAACAAGCCACCCAGGTGAGAATCATCAGGGACCAAGCAAGCCACCAGGTAAGAATCATCAGGGACCAAGCAAGCCACCCAGGTAAGAATCATCAGGGACCAAACAAGCCACCCAGGTAAGAATCATCAGGGACCAAACAAGCCACCCAGGTAAGAATCATCAGGGACCAAACAAGCCACCCAGGTAAGAATCATCAGGGACCAAACAAGCCACCCAGGTAAGAATCATCAGGGACCAAACAAGCCACCCAGGTAAGAATCATCAGTGACCAAACAAGCCACCCAGGTAAGAATCATCAGTGACCAAACAAGCCACCCAGGCAAGAATCATCAGGGGCCAAACAAGCCACCCAGGCAAGAATCATCAGGGGCCAAACAAGCCACCCAGGTAAGAATCATCAGGGACCAAGTAAGCTACCCAGGTAAGAATCATCAGGGACCAAACAAGCCACCCAGGTAAGAATCATCAGGGACCAAACAAGCCACCCAGGTAAGAATCATCAGGGACCAAACAATCCACCCAGTAAGAATCATCAGGGACCAAACAAGCCACCCAGGTAAGAATCATCAGGGGCCAAACAAGCCACCCAGGTAAGAATCATCAGGGACCAAGCAAGTCACCCAGGTAAGAATCATCAGGGACCAAGCAAGCCACCCAGGTAAGAATCATCAGGGACCAAACAAGCCACCCAGGTAAGAATCATCAGGGACAAAACAAGCCACCCAGGTAAGAATCATCAGGGGCCAAACAAGCCACCCAGGTAAGAATCACCAGGGACCAAACAAGCCACCCAGTAAGAATCATCAGGGACCAAACAAGCCATCCAGGTAAGAATCATCAGGGGCCAAACAAGCCACCCAGGTAAGAATCATCAGGGACCAAGTAAGCTACCCAGGTAAGAATCATCAGTGACCAAACAAGCCACCCAGGTAAGAATCATCAGGGACCAAACAAGCCACCCAGGTAAGAATCATCAGGGACCAAACAAGCCACCCAGTAAGAATCATCAGGGACCAAACAAGCCATCCAGGTAAGAATCATCAGGGGCCAAACAAGCCACCCAGGTAAGAATCATCAGGGACCAAGTAAGCTACCCAGGTAAGAATCATCAGCGACCAAACAAGCCAACCAGGTAAGAATCATCAGTGACCAAACAAACCACCCAGGTAAGAATCATCAGGGACCAAACAAGCCACCCATGTAAGAATCATCAGGGACCAAACAATCCACCCAGGTAAGAATCATCAGGGACCAAACAAGCCACCCAGTAAGAATCATCAGGGACCAAACAAGCCATCCAGGTAAGAATCATCAGGGGCCAAACAAGCCACCCAGGTAAGAATCATCAGGGACCAAGTAAGCTACCCAGGTAAGAATCATCAGCGACCAAACAAGCCAACCAGGTAAGAATCATCAGTGACCAATCAAACCACCCAGGTAAGAATCATCAGGGGCCAAACAAGCCACCCAGGTAAGAATCATCAGGGACCAAACAAGCCACCCAGGTAAGAATCATCAGGGACCAAACAGGCCACCCAGTTAAGAATCATCAGGGACCAAACAAGCCACCCAGGTAAGAATCATCAGGGACCAAACAAGCCACCCAGGTAAGAATCATCAGGGGCCAAACAAGCCATCCAGGTAAGAATCATCAGGGACCAAACAAGCCACCCAGGTAAGAATCATCAGGGACCAAACAAGCCACCCAGGTAAGAATCATCAGGAGCCAAACAAGCCATCCAGGTAAGAATCATCAGGGACCAAACAAGCTACCCAGGTAAGAATCATCAGGGACCAAACAAGCCACCCAGGTAAGAATCATCAGAGACCAAACAAGCCACCCAAGTAAGAATCATCAGGGACCAAACAAGCCACCCAGGTAAGAATCATCAGGGACCAAACAAGCCACCCAGGTAAGAATCATCAGAGACCAAACAAGCCACCCAAGTAAGAATCATCAGGGACCAAACAAGCCACCCAGGTAAGAATCATCAGGGACCAAACAAGCCACCCAGGTAAGAATCATCAGGGACCAAACAATCCACCCAGTAAGAATCATCAGGGACCAAACAAGCCACCCAGGTAAGAATCATCAGGGGCCAAACAAGCCACCCAGGTAAGAATCATCAGGGACCAAGTAAGCCACCCAGGTAAGAATCATCAGGGACCAAACAAGCCACTCAGGTAAGAATCATCAGGGGCCAAACAAGCCACCCAGGTAAGAATCATCAGGGACCAAACAAGCCACCCAGGTGAGAATCATCAGGGACCAAGCAAGTCACCCAGGTAAGAATCATCAGGGACCAAGCAAGCCACCCAGGTAAGAATCATCAGGGACCAAACAAGCCACCCAGGTAAGAATCATCAGGGACAAAACAAGCCACCCAGGTAAGAATCATCAGGGGCCAAACAAGCCACCCAGGTAAGAATCACCAGGGACCAAACAAGCCACCCAGTAAGAATCATCAGGGACCAAACAAGCCATCCAGGTAAGAATCATCAGGGGCCAAACAAGCCACCCAGGTAAGATTCATCAGGGACCAAGTAAGCTACCCAGGTAAGAATCATCAGCGACCAAACAAGCCACCCAGGTAAGAATCATCAGTGACCAAACAAACCACCCAGGTAAGAATCATCAGGGGCCAAACAAGCCACCCAGGTAAGAATCATCAGGGACCAAGTAAGCTACCCAGGTAAGAATCATCAGTGACCAAACAAGCCACCCAGGTAAGAATCATCAGGGACCAAACAATCCACCCAGGTAAGAATCATCAGGGACCAAACAAGCCACCCAGTAAGAATCATCAGGGACCAAACAAGCCATCCAGGTAAGAATCATCAGGGGCCAAACAAGCCACCCAGGTAAGAATCATCAGGGACCAAGTAAGCTACCCAGGTATGAATCATCAGCGACCAAACAAGCCAACCAGGTAAGAATCATCAGTGACCAAACAAACCACCCAGGTAAGAATCATCAGGGACCAAACAAGCCACCCATGTAAGAATCATCAGGGACCAAACAATCCACCCAGGTAAGAATCATCAGGGACCAAACAAGCCACCCAGTAAGAATCATCAGGGACCAAACAAGCCATCCAGGTAAGAATCATCAGGGGCCAAACAAGCCACCCAGGTAAGAATCATCAGGGACCAAGTAAGCTACCCAGGTAAGAATCATCAGCGACCAAACAAGCCAACCAGGTAAGAATCATCAGTGACCAAACAAACCACCCAGGTAAGAATCATCAGGGGCCAAACAAGCCACCCAGGTAAGAATCATCAGGGACCAAACAAGCCACCCAGGTAAGAATCATCAGGGACCAAACAGGCCACCCAGGTAAGAATCATCAGGGACCAAACAAGCCACCCAGGTAAGAATCATCAGGGACCAAACAAGCCACCCAGGTAAGAATCATCAGGGGCCAAACAAGCCATCCAGGTAAGAATCATCAGGGACCAAACAAGCCACCCAGGTAAGAATCATCAGGGACCAAACAAGCCACCCAGGTAAGAATCATCAGAAGCCAAACAAGCCATCCAGGTAAGAATCATCAGGGACCAAACAAGCTACCCAGGTAAGAATCATCAGGGACCAAACAAGCCACCCAGGTAAGAATCATCAGAGACCAAACAAGCCACCCAAGTAAGAATCATCAGGGACCAAACAAGCCACCCAGGTAAGAATCATCAGGGGCCAAACAAGCCAACCAGGTAAGAATCATCAGTGACCAAACAAACCACCCAGGTAAGAATCATCAGGGGCCAAACAAGCCACCCAGGTAAGAATCATCAGGGACCAAACAGGCCACCCAGGTAAGAATCATCAGGGACCAAACAGGCCACCCAGGTAAGAATCATCAGGGACCAAACAAGCCACCCAGGTAAGAATCATCAGGGACCAAACAAGCCACCCAGGTAAGAATCATCAGGGACCAAACAAGCCACACAGGTAAGAATCATCAGGGACCAAGCAAGCCACCCAGGTAAGAATCATCAGGGACCAAACAAGCCACCAGGTAAGAATCATCAGGGACCAAACAAGCCACCCAGGTAAGAATCATCAGGGACCAAACAAGCCACCCAGGTAAGAATCATCAGGGACCAAACAAGCCACCCAGGTAAGAATCATCAGGGACCAAACAAGCCACCCAGGTAAGAATCATCAGGGACCATACAAGCCACCCAGGTAAGAATCATCAGGGACCAAACAAGCCACCCAGGTAAGAATCATCAGGGACAAAACAAGCTACCCAGGTAAGAATCATCAGGGACCAAACAAGCCACCCAGGTAAGAATCATCAGGGACCAAACAAGCCACCTAGTAAGAATCATCAGGGACCAAACAAGCCACCCAGGTAAGAATCATCAGGGACCAAACAAGCCACCCAGGTAAGAATCATCAGGGACCAAACAAGCCAACCAGGTAAGAATCATCAGGGACCAAACAAGCCACCCAGGTAAGAATCATCAGGGACCAAACAAGCCACCCAGGTAAGAATCATCAGAGACCAAACAAGCCACCCAGTAAGAATCATCAGGGACCAAACAAGCCACCCAGGTAAGAATCATCAGGGACCAAACAAGCCACCCAGGTAAGAATCATCAGGGACCAAACAAGCCACCCAGGTAAGAATCATCAGGGACCAAACAAGCCACCCAGGTAAGAATCATCAAGGACCAAACAAGCCACCCAGGTAAGAATCATCAGGGACCAAACAAGCCACCCAGGTAAGAATCATCAGGGACCAAGCAAGCCACCCAGGTAAGAATCATCAAAGACCAAACAAGCCACCCAGGTAAGAATCATCAGGGACCAAACAAGCCACCCAGGTAAGAATCATCAGGGACCAAACAAGCCACCCAGGTAAGAATCATCAGGGACCAAACAAGCCACCCAGGTAAGAACCATCAGGGACCAAACAAGCCACCCAGGTAAGAATCATCAGGGACCAAACAAGCCACCTAGTAAGAATCATCAGGGACCAAACAAGCCACCCAGGTAAGAATCATCAGGGACCAAACAAGCCACCCAGGTAAGAATCATCAGGGACCAAACAAGCCACCCAGGTAAGAATCATCAGGGACCAAACAAGCCACCCAGGTAAGAATCATCAGGGACCAAACAAGCCACCCAGGTAAGAATCATCAGAGACCAAACAAGCCACCCACGTAAGAATCATCAGGGACCAAACAAGCCACCCAGGTAAGAATCATCAGGGACCAAGCAAGCCACCCAGGTAAGAATCATCAAAGACCAAACAAGCCACCCAGGTAAGAATCATCAGGGACCAAACAAGCCACCCAGGTAAGAATCATCAGGGACCAAACAAGCCACCCAGGTAAGAATCATCAGGGACCAAACAAGCCACCCAGGTAAGAACCATCAGGGACCAAGCAAGCCACCCAGGTAAGAATCATAAGGGACCAAACAAGCCACCCAGGTAAGAATCATCAGGGACCAAACAAGCCACCCAGGTAAGAATTATCAGGGACCAAGCAAGCCACCCAGGTAAGAATCATCAGTGACCAAGCAATCCACCCAGGTAAGAATGATCAGGGACCAAACAAGCCACCCAGATAAGAATCATCAGGGACCAAACAAGCCACCCAGGTAAGAATCATCAGGGACCAAACAAGCCACCCAGGTAAGAATCATCAGGGACCAAACAAGCCACCCAGGTAAGAAGCATCAGGGACCAAACAAGCCACCCAGGTAAGAATCATCAGGGACCAAACAAGCCACCCAGGTAAGAATCATCAGGGACCAAACAAGCCACCCAGGTAAGAATCATCAGGGACCAAACAAGCCACCTAGGTAAGAAGCATCAGGGACCAAACAAGCCACCCAGGTAAGAATCATCAGGGACCAAACAAGCCACCCAGGTAAGAATCAACAGGGACCAAACAAGCCACCCAGGTAAGAAGCATCAGGGACCAAACAAGCCACCCAGGTAAGAATCATCAGGGACCAAACAAGCCACCCAGGTAAGAATCATCAGGGACCAAACAAGCCACCCAGGTAAGAATCATCAGGGACCAAACAAGCAACCCAGGTAAGAATCATCAGGGACCAAACAAGCCACCCAGGTAAGAATCATCAGGGACCAAACAAGCCACCCAGGTAAGAATCATCAGGGACCAAACAAGCCACCCAGGTAAGAATCATCAGGGACCAAACAAGCCACCCAGGTAAGAATCATCAGGGACCAAACAAGCCACCCAGGTAAGAATCATCAGGGACCAAACAAGCCACCCAGGTAAGAATCATCAGGGACCAAACAAGCCACCCAGGTAAGAATCATCAGGGACCAAACAAGCCACCCAGGTAAGAAGCTACGGTCTCTCACCCAGTGACTGGTGATACAGACAGACGGGAGACAACTGGGAAATACGTTGAACAGACTTACCACTGATTATAACAAGTTGTGAGACACTGTAACACAGCGGTGTCTTGGTACACTGAACACTTTTACCTGACCACTAATTACAAGTGAGAAGGGATGAACTTGAGAGGACCAACCCTCTAAATTACTCTTACTTCTACTAGTGTGTTCCGTCTCTCCTGTCAAGATTATCTGTGCCTCACCTCTGACAGTAAGTCTTTAACTTCACGACTCACGAAATCGTAGTCACACGATTGCAAAGAAACCACACTACGGGCGGGGCTTGAACTCGCGGTCAGAGAGTAATAAAACTCCAGATCGACGCGTTAGCCACTGGGCCAGCTGGCTACAATAAGATTCATCCAACTAGATATATTTATACACCACTGGAAGGTTAGCATAGGCCGCCAGTTTGACCACAGATGCAAGTTTTACGACTCTCTGACCGCGGGTTCAATCACCACCCGTGGTATGGTTTCTTTAAATCCACATTATTCCAGACTTTGGAGAGCAATACTCTTCTCCAGGCTGAGGGACTGACCACCTCAAGACTGCGTCTTCAAGGCTGACGCACTGATGACATCGTCTTTGCATCTCTACTGCTTCTGCTGCCTCAGTACTGTACTGAAGAAGCGGCAGTGAGGCAGTGTGGCAGTGTGGCAGTGTGGCAGTGTGGGAGTGTAGCAATGTGGCAGTGTGGTAATGTGGCAGTGTGGCAGTGAGGCAGTGTGACAGTGTGGTAGCACGGCAGTGTGGCAGTGTATCACTGTGGCAGTGTGTGTGTCACTGTGGCAGTGTGGCAGTGTGGCAGTGTAGCAATGTGGCAGTGTGCCAATGTGGCAGTGTGGCAGTGTGGCAGTGTAGCAATGTGGCAGTGTGGCAATGTGGCAGTGTGGCAATGTGGCAGTGTGGCAATGTGGCAGTGTGGCAGTGTACCAATGTGGCAGTGTAGCAATGTGGCAGTGTGGCAATGTGGCAGTGTGGCAGTGTAGCAATGTGGCAGTGTAGCAATGTGGCAATGTGGCAATGTGGCAGTGTGGCAGTGTAGCAATGTGGCAGTGTAGCAATGTGGCAGTGTGGCAGTGTAGCAATGTGGCAGTGTGGCAATGTGGCAGTGTGGCAGTGTAGCAATGTGGCAGTGTAGCAATGTGGCAGTGTAGCAATGTGGCAGTGTGGCAGTGTAGCAATGTGGCAGTGTAGCAATGTGGCAGTGTGGCAGTGTAGCAATGTGGCAGTGTGGCAATGTGGCAGTGTGGCAGTGTAGCAATGTGGCAGTGTGGCAATGTGGCAGTGTGGCAGTGTAGCAATGTGGCAGTGTGGCAGTGAGGCAGTGTGGCAGTGTAGCAATGTGGCAGTGTGGCAGTGTGGCAATGTGGCAGTGTGGCAATGTGGCAGTGTGGCAATGTGGCAGTGTGGCAGTGAGGCAGTGTGGCAGTGTAGCAATGTGGCAGTGTGGCAGTGTGGCAATGTGGCAGTGTGGCAATGTGGCAGTGTGGCAATGTGGCAGTGTGGCAGTGAGGCAGTGTGGCAGTGTAGCAATGTGGCAGTGTGGCAGTGTGGCAATGTGGCAGTGTGGCAATGTGGCAGTGTGGCAATGTGGCAGTGTGGCAATGTGGCAATGTGGCAGTGTGGCAGTGAGGCAGTGTCGCAGTGTAGCAATGTGGCAGTGTGGCAATGTGGCAGTGTGGCAATGTGGCAGTGTGGCAATGTGGCAGTGTGGCAATGTGGCAGTGTGGCAGTGTGGCAATGTGGCAGTGTGGCAATGTGGCAGTGTGGCAGTGAGGCAGTGTGGCAGTGTAGCAATGTGGCAGTGTGGCAGTGTGGCAGTGAGGCAGTGTGGCAGTGTAGCAATGTGGCAGTGTGGCAGTGTGGCAATGTGGCAGTGTGGCAGTGTGGCAATGTGGCAGTGTGGCAATGTGGCAGTGAGGCAGTGTGGCAGTGTAGCAATGTGGCAGTGGGGCAATGTGGCAGTGTGGCAGTGTGGCAATGTGGCAGTGTGGCAATGTGGCAGTGTGGCAGTGAGGCAGTGTGGCAGTGTAGCAATGTGGCAGTGTGGCAGTGTGGCAATGTGGCAGTGTGGCAATGTGGCAGTGTGGCAGTGTGGCAGTGAGGCAGTGTGGCAGTGTAGCAATGTGGCAGTGTGGCAATGTGGCAGTGTGGCAGTGTGGCAATGTGGCAGTGTGGCAATGTTGCAGTGTGGCAGTGAGGCAGTGTGGCAGTGTAGCAATGTGGCAGTGTGGCAATGTGGCAGTGTGGCAGTGAGGTAGTGTGACAGTGTGGTAGCACGGCAGTGTGACAGTATGGTAGCACGGCAGTGTGGCAGTGTGACAGTATGGTAGCGCGGCAGTGTGGCAGTGTGACAGTATGGAGCACGGCAGTGTGGCAGTGTGACAGTATGGTAGCACGGCAGCTTGACAGTGTGATAGCACGGCAGTGTGACAGTGTTTCAGTGTGACAGTGAGGCAGTATGATAGTGTGGTAGCACAGCAGTGACGCAGTGAGGCAGTATGACAGTGTGGTAGCACAGCAGTGTGGCAGTGAGACAGTATGACAGTGTGGTAGCACAGCAGTGTGGCAGTGAGACAGTGAGGCAGTATGACAGTGTGATAGCACAGCAGTGTGGCAGTGAGACAGTGAGGCAGTATGACAGTGTGGTAGCACAGCAGTGTGGCAGTGAGACAGTGAGGCAGTATGACAGTGTGGTAGCACAGCAGTGTGGCAGTGTGGGAGTGTAGCAATGTGGCAGTGAGACAGTGAGGCAGTATGACAGTGTGGTAGCACAGCAGTGTGGCAGTGTGGCAGTGTGGCAATGTGGCAGTGAAACAGTGAGGCAGTATGACAGTGTGGTAGCATGACAGTGTGGTAGCACAGCAGTGTGGCAGTGAGACAGTGAGGCAGTATGACAGTGTGGTAGCACAGCAGTGAGACAGTGAGGCAGTATGACAGTGTGGTAGCACAGCAGTGAGACAGTGGCAGTGTGACAGGGTAGGACAGGGTAGGAACCCATACCGTGTATATCTATACATCACAGGCTTCTTGCTCCTCCCATTCCTTGATATATGATCGTGTAGTCATTGCATAAGTCAAACATTAAGCCCCGCACGCCAACATCTAGTAAACATTAAATATCTCATAACATGGAAGGTATAACGGAACTCAATGTTATGATACTTACCGCCTCATTTTGTCTTTCGTATTTTCCGAATTCTGGGCCCGACTGGAGTTATTTTTCATTCCAAGAACCACGTTCTCGGTTCGATTGAATCTTTGTGTTTCTAAGAACTCAGTCCAACGACGTTCGTTCCATTTCATGAGGGTTTAACACTCCTATGTACTGTACAACACACAGATAACCCGCATGTAGAAGAGAGGAGCTTACGACGACATTTCTGTCCAACTTGGACCATTTACAAACCATTCAAACCCCACCCGTGGCATAGTTTATCATTTTTACTTTCTAAATAGTCTAAGTCGAACCAAAATGTCGTCATAAGCTTCTCTCTCCTATGTACGGGTTATAATTATTGGTGTGTTGTTCCAGTCACTGTATTGTTCCTTATTGTTCATGGTACAGTGCCAGCAGTCACAGATGACTGCTGGCGATGCCCAGAACAAGTGGATACAGTAGGGCGTGTTTCCTTAAGACACCTGCTGTCACTGTAGGTACCTACAGCAAGTAGGTGCCTGGGTGTTAGTCACGTTACACTCGTCACTGTTTACCTAGCAGCAAATATGTACTTGGGTGTTAGTCACCTTACACCTGCTGTCACTGTTCACCTAGCAATAATAGGTGCCTGGGTGTTAGGCGACTGGTGTGGGTGGCATCCTGGGGACAAAATTAACCTAAGTTGTGGGAAATGCTCTGCATAATCAGGGACTTTCTGTATAGTATGTCACTGATGTCAGCTATGGTCTGTGTAAGTTATTTTATGAACTACGACCCCAACTAACAATCACATGTGGACCCCAACTAACAATCACATGTGAACCCCAACTAACAATCACATGTGGACCCCTACTAACAATCACATGTGGACCCCTACTAACAATCACATATGGACCCCTACTATAACAAGCGGACCCCTACTAACAATCACATGTGGACCCCTAATAGCAATCACATGTGGACCCCTACTAACAATCACATTTGGACCCATACTAACAATCACATGTGGATCCCTACTAACAATCACATGTGGACCCCTACTAACAATCACATGATGTGGACCCCCTACTAACAATTACATGTGGACCCCTACTAACAATCACATGATGTGGACCCTACTAACAATCACATGTGGACCCCTACTAACAATCACATGTGGATCCCTACTAACAATCACATGTGGACCCCTACTAACAATCACATGTAGACCCCTACTAACAATCACATGATGTGGACCCCTACTTACAATCACATGTGGACCCTTACTAACAATGACATGTGGACCCCTACTAACAATCACATGATGTGGACCTCTACTAAAATTCTCATGTGGACCCCTACTAACAATCACGTCTGGACCCCTACTACCAATCACATGTGGACCCCTACTAACAATCACATCTGGACCCCTACTAACAATCACATCTGGACCCCTACTAACAATCACATCTGGACCCCTACTATCACATGTGGACCGCTACTAACAATCACATGTGGACCCTTACTAACAATCTCATCTGGACCCCTACTAACAATCACATCTGGACCTCTACTATCACATCTGGACCCCAACTAACAATCACATGATGTGGACCCCTACTAACAATCACATGTGGACCCCTACTAACAATCACATCTGGATCCCTACTAACAGTCACATGTGGACCCCTAACAATCACATGATGTGGATCCCCTACTAACAATCACATGATGTGGATCCATACTAACAATCACATGATGTGGACCCCTACTAACAATCACATGTGGACCCCTACTAACAATCACATGATGTGGATCCCTACTAACAATCACATGTGGACCCCTACTAACAATCACATGTGGACCCCTACTAACAATCACATGATGTGGATCCCTACTAACAATCACATGATGCTGACCCCAACTACGATTGTGGTAACTGAGATCAGTCCTGTGTCTGTGTTCATGTACGCGATGTGTTTTCTAATTACCCTTGAAATTGGATTTTTAGCAGGTGTGTTTGCAACTGTGTACATGTGTTGTGCAGGTGTGACCATTCTCTTTCTCTTTCTCTATCTCATTCTCCATCTCTCTCTCTTCTCACGTCAACAGCTTACCAATTAAAAGAGTTTGGGTTAGCTCTACCAGCACACCGTGGACTCGGCAGACTTCAAGAGCAACAAACTCGCCAGCTAGGATATATACACTAACACATTAGCCTCTCTCAGGTGTATATACACCATATATACATCGATAACTTTCTTAAATCTCTATTTTTGGCGTTCAGATATACCTGACTGGTATATCTGACCCGCGTGTAGTCGATAGACCTTAAAAGCCATTAATTAAGGAAGTAACCTCGTCAGCGAGGAGTCACTGGTGTCCCTAGTAGACGTAATCAAGACGCCCAGATCTTGTTTACAAACAATAAGGTTGATTTCCATGGCGTCTGAGTCACAGATCTATGATATTTGAATATATCGGTATACAATACCTAACCATTCCACGGGTAGGGGTTAGAACCCGCCATCAGAGTCACCAAACTCCAGACTGACGCGTAGTGGCTAACGCGTCGGTCTGGAGTTTCATGACTCTCTGATCGCGGGTTCTAACCCCATCCGTGGTATGGTTTGTTTGCAAACTTGTCATTACGATTTCGTAAGTCACACAAGACAATAAGTGTCAGGGGCACGAGACTGTTCAACTGCCTCCCAGCATACATAAGGGGGATTACCAACAGACCCCTGGCAGTCTTCAAGCTGGCACTGGACAAGCACCTAAAGTCGGTTCCTGACCAGCCGGGCTGTGGCTCGTACGTTGGTTTGCGTGCAGCCAGCAGCAACAGCCTGGTTGATCAGGCTCTGATCCACCAGGAGGCCTGGTCTCAGACCGGGCCGCGGGGGCGTTGACCCCCGGAACTCTCTCCAGGTAAACTCCAGGTAAGACCTGTGACTAGTCAGTCAAAAAACGTTTTCAGAAAACGTTTTCCGTGCCAAAATACTTTCGTGTTGCAACATGTGCGACAGCCAGGTATCTTTATTCCGAAACGTTTCGCCTACACAGCAGGTTTCTTCTACAGAGGAGGCAGCTGAAACAGGAGAGATGTAAAGGTACCTAATTACTTACCTCCGTGATATCACCTACTTAAGAAACCTGCATCAGGTATCAAACTTCCATTTGTTCAGTTTAGGCGATAAATTCATCATTAAACGTAGATTTATTCTACGTTTAATATCCTATGACAATATTTCAGTTTTATCCACCAATAATATGCTGGTGATAACTGTGACCAGAATTTTTAAAGAGTGGAGTGGTAAGCCAGCGGAAGGCCTCAGTCAGATAACCAGAAGCTCCAACGGCGGGTCATCACCTGAGTCCCGCGTCAGGAAACACTTATCCTGATGAAATTAAGACACATGTGCAACATCTGGGTATCTTTATTGTAGACGTTTCGCCATCCAGTGGCTTTTTCAATACAAATTCCAGAACATAACTTGAAGACAGTGGAACTATGTACAGAAGATGAGGTAATCAGTCCCTCAACTTAGGAGTAGGTGCGAAGAGCACCATAGTCGTGGAGATTCTGAAGCAGAAGAAAGGATCCTGGCGCTTATATAGTAACGTCAGGTGTAGCAGACGAGGGCATAGTCACTGGTAGGCGGGATTCCCCAGTGGAAGTAGGTCCTTCCCAAAGAGATGGGACATGTACATAACCTTCACGACTACGACAACTTCTACTACAACTATCCAATCTCTTTGGGAAGGACCTACTTCCACTGGGGAATCCCGCCTACCAGTGACTATGCCCTCGTCTGCTACACCTGACGTTACTATATAAGCGCCAGGATCCTTTCTTCTGCTTCAGAATCTCCACGACTATGGTGCTCTTCGCACCTACTGCTAGGTTGAGGGACTGATTACCTCATCTTCTGTACATAGTTCCACTGTCTTCAAGTTATGTTCTGGAATTTGTATTGATAAAGCCACTGGAGGGCGAAACGTCTACAATAAAGATACCCAGATGTTGCACATGTGTCTTACTCTCATCTTGTCGGTATTATATACCATTCTTACACAAACACTTATCCTGTTTCCTGACGAACCGTACCTAACTCCTCCATCAGTCAAAATTATCAATTATCAAACTTAAATGGCTTAAATCCTATTCAGATACAGCCATTTATGGCGTAATAGTTGTGAGTAATAAGTCACTTCGGTGACTATTTCGGGACTATCGTAGGTAATCTACACATGTGTTACTGCGATAATTGTAATCACTTAAATCTGTGTAATTATACTTACGTGTATCTGAACCTAAATAAACTTACTTACATAGTGTAGAGGTGTAGCGGTGGAAGTTGAGGGTATATATACCGAGAGATGTGTCTCAGTGTTTATACGGTGAGAGATGTGTCTCAGTGTTTATACGGTGAGAGATGTGTCTCAGTGTTTATACGGTGAGAGATGTGTCTCAGTGTTTATACGGTGAGAGATGTGTCTCAGTGTTTATACGGTGAGAGATGTGTCTCAGTGTTTATACGGTGAGAGATGTGTCTCAGTGTTTATACGGTGAGAGATGTGTCTCAGTGTTTATACGGTGAGAGATGTGTCTCAGTGTTTATACGGTGAGAGATGTGTCTCAGTGTTTATACGGTGAGAGATGTGTCTCAGTGTTTATACGGTGAGAGATGTGTCTCAGTGTTTATACGGTGAGAGATGTGTCTCAGTGTTTATACGGTGAGAGATGTGTCTCAGTGTTTATACGGTGAGAGATGTGTCTCAGTGTTTATACGGTGAGAGATGTTTCTCTCTCAGTGTTTATACGGTGAGAGATGTTTATCTCTCAGTGTTTATACGGTGAGAGATGTTTCTCTCTTAGTGTTTATACGGTGAGAGATGTTTCTCTCTCAGTGTTTATACGGTGAGAGATGTTTCTCTCTCAGTGTTTATACGGTGAGAGATGTTTCTCTCTCAGTGTTTATACGGTGAGAGATGTTTATCTCTCAGTGTTTATACGGTGAGAGATGTGTCTCAGTGTTTATACGGTGAGAGATGTTTGTCTCTCAGTGTTTATACGGTGAGAGATGTTTCTCTCTCAGTGTTTATACGGTGAGAGATGTTTCTCTCTCAGTGTTTATACGGTGAGAGATGTTTCTCTCTCAGTGTTTATACGGTGAGAGATGTTTATCTCTGTGTTTATACGGTGAGAGATGTTTATCTCTCAGTGTTTATACGGTGAGAGATGTTTATCTCTCAGTGTTTATACGGTGAGAGATGTTTCTCTCTCAGTGTTTATACGGTGAGAGATGTTTATCTCTCAGTGTTTATACGGTGAGAGATGTTTATCTCAGTGTTTATACGGTGAGAGATGTTTATCTCAGTGTTTATACGGTGAGAGATGTTTATCTCAGTGTTTATACGGTGAGAGATGTTTATCTCAGTGTTTATACGGTGAGAGATGTTTATCTCAGTGTTTATACGGTGAGAGATGTTTATCTCAGTGTTTATACGGTGAGAGATGTTTATCTCTCAGTGTTTATACGGTGAGAGATGTTTATCTCAGTGTTTATACGGTGAGAGATGTTTATCTCAGTGTTTATACGGTGAGAGATGTTTATCTCAGTGTTTATACGGTGAGAGATGTTTATCTCAGTGTTTATACGGTGAGAGATGTTTATCTCTCAGTGTTTATACGGTGAGAGATGTTTATCTCAGTGTTTATACGGTGAGAGATGTTTATCTCAGTGTTTATACGGTGAGAGATGTTTATCTCAGTGTTTATACGGTGAGAGATGTTTATCTCAGTGTTTATACGGTGAGAGATGTTTATCTCAGTGTTTATACGGTGAGAGATGTTTATCTCTCAGTGTTTATACGGTGAGAGATGTTTATCTCAGTGTTTATACGGTGAGAGATGTTTATCTCAGTGTTTATACGGTGAGAGATGTTTATCTCAGTGTTTATACGGTGAGAGATGTTTATCTCAGTGTTTATACGGTGAGAGATGTTTATCTCAGTGTTTATACGGTGAGAGATGTTTATCTCAGTGTTTATACGGTGAGAGATGTTTATCTCTCAGTGTTTATACGGTGAGAGATGTTTATCTCAGTGTTTATACGGTGAGAGATGTTTATCTCTCAGTGTTTATACGGTGAGAGATGTTTATCTCAGTGTTTATACGGTGAGAGATGTTTATCTCAGTGTTTATACGGTGAGAGATGTTTATCTCTCAGTGTTTATACGGTGAGAGATGTTTATCTCAGTGTTTATACGGTGAGAGATGTTTATCTCTCAGTGTTTATACGGTGAGAGATGTTTATCTCAGTGTTTATACGGTGAGAGATGTTTATCTCAGTGTTTATACGGTGAGAGATGTTTATCTCAGTGTTTATACGGTGAGAGATGTTTATCTCTGTGTTTATACGGTGAGAGATGTTTATCTCTGTGTTTATACGGTGAGAGATGTTTATCTCAGTGTTTATACGGTGAGAGATGTTTATCTCAGTGTTTATACGGTGAGAGATGTTTATCTCTGTGTTTATACGGTGAGAGATGTTTATCTCTGTGTTTATACGGTGAGAGATGTTTATCTCTGTGTTTATACGGTGAGAGATGTTTATCTCAGTGTTTATACGGTGAGAGATGTTTATCTCAGTGTTTATACGGTGAGAGATGTTTATCTCTGTGTTTATACGGTGAGAGATGTTTATCTCTGTGTTTATACGGTGAGAGATGTTTATCTCAGTGTTTATACGGTGAGAGATGTTTATCTCAGTGTTTATACGGTGAGAGATGTTTATCTCTGTGTTTATACGGTGAGAGATGTTTATCTCAGTGTTTATACGGTGAGAGAGGTATATCTCTCAGTTTCAAGAACTGTACAGGTGTGTAACAAGTGGGTAACTTGCAGACACAGCGCCATCCAGTGGCTTTCTCAGTCAAAATTCAAGGACATAATTGGTAATAGAAATGTCTACAAAAGATGTGGTAATCAGTCCCTCAGTTCTGGAGTTGGTGAGGATCACCGTAGTCTTCAAGAGTCAAAGGCACAGTCATGATTCTTCTATTGTAGATTCATTGGTATAATCACCCAGTCCGGGCCTTTTCCAAGAGTTGGCCCGGCCTTGGCTCCCTGTTGTGGCCCGGCCTTGGCTCCCTGTTGGTGTGTCTCAGACCTATGTCTGCCATGGGAGGAGGTACAAGCACCTCCCCGTCTTCTGGGACCAACTGTCCCCAGGCCTAGCCCCATTTCTCGCCCTCACGGGGCTCGGAGGGAGAAGCTAGGCACCTTGGGCTGCCACAAACTCCTCCCACACTGGGCTGGAAGGGTGTGGCAGCTGCATACCAGCAGACGATGTCAGGAGGTGCAAAGGCAGCAAGAACTAAAGGATCCTTTTGTAGCCACACCCCAGCTTTGAACCGAAGCCCGAGCGCTGGGGAAGCTCAAGAATGCCTCTTGCTGTGTGTTGCTGCTGCAACAATTCACTTGTCCGTTGCACTCACACCCAGTCACGAAGACTGATGACGCTTACATATTGTCGTCAGCCGAGGGACGTGTAACAGACGAAGACATGTCACTGGTAGGCGGGATTCCCCAGTGGAAGTAGGTCATACCCGAGGGACGACCACTCAGCACTAGATAAGAAGGCTGTAGAGATATCCTCTATACAAAGGTACCAATGATACTGCTGTCTCTGACAAGTTATACATGTATGTATACAATTCCGACAATGAGAGTTTCACTCTCTGGTGAGTAGGTGAGACACAGACTAATGACCCTCGTGTGTATTTTGATAGAGGGGAAGAATATAAGGGGATGGTAAGAATAGGAAGGGTAAAGGGGGAGAATATAAGGGGATGGTAAGAATAGGAAGGGTAGAGGGGGAGAATATAAGGGGATGGTAAGAATAGGAAGGGTAGAGGGGAGAATTTATGGGGTTGGTAATATTTGGATGGGTAGTGGGGAAGAATATAAGGGGATGGTAAGAATAGGAAGGGTAGAGGGGAAGAATATAAGGGGATGGTAAGAATAGGAAGGGTAGAGAGGAAGAATATAAGGGGATGGTAAGAATAGGAAGGGTAGAGGGGAAGAATATAAGGGGATGGTAAGAATAGGAAGGGTAGAGGGGAGAATATAAGGGGATGGTAAGAATAGGAAGGGTAGAGGGGAAGAATATAAGGGGATGGTAGGAATAGGAAGGGTAGAGGGGAAGAATATAAGGGGATGGTAAGAATAGGAAGGGTAGAGGGGAAGAATATAAGGGGATGGTAAGAATAGGAAGGGTAGAGGGGAAGAATATAAGGGGATGGTAAGAATAGGAAGGGTAGAGGGGAAGAATATAAGGGGATGGTAAGAATAGGAAGGGTAGAGGGGAAGAATATAAGGGGATGGTAAAAATAGGAAGGGTAGAGGGGAGAATATAAGGGGATGGTAAGAATAGGAAGGTTAGAGGGGAAGAATATAAGGGGATGGTAAGAATAGGAAGGGTAGAGGGGGAGAATATAAGGGGATGGTAAGAATAGGAAGGTTAGAGGGGAAGAATATAAGGGGATGGTAAGAATAGGAAGGGTAGAGGGGAGAATATAAGGGGATGGTAAGAATAGGAAGGGTAGAGGGGAAGAATATAAGGGGATGGTAAGAATAGGAAGGGTAGAGGGGAAGAATATAAGGGGATGGTAAGAATAGGAAGGGTAGAGGGGAGAATATAAGGGGATGGTAAGAATAGGAAGGTTAGAGGGGAAGAATATAAGGGGATGGTAAGAATAGGAAGGGTAGAGGGGGAGAATATAAGGGGATGGTAAGAATAGGAAGGTTAGAGGGGAAGAATATAAGGGGATGGTAAGAATAGGAAGGGTAGAGGGGAGAATATAAGGGGATGGTAAGAATAGGAAGGGTAGAGGGGAAGAATATAAGGGGATGGTAAGAATAGGAAGGGTAGAGGGGAAGAATATAAGGGGATGGTAAGAATAGGAAGGGCAGAGGGGAAGAATATAAGGAGATGGTAAGAATAGGAAGGGTAGAGGGGAAGAATATAAGAGGATGGTAAGAATAGGAAGGGTAGAGGGGAAGAATATAAGGGGATGGTAAGAATAGGAAGGGTAGAGGGGAAGAATATAAGGGGATGGTAAGAATAGGAAGGGTAGAGGGGAAGAATATAAGGGGATGGTAAGAATAGGAAGATTAAAGGGGAAGGATATAAGGGGATGGTAAGAATAGGAAGGTTAGAGGGGAAGAATATAAGGGGATGGTAAGAATAGGAAGGTTAGAGGGGAAGGATATAAGGGGATGGTAAGAATAGGAAGGTTAGAGGGGAAGAATATAAGGGGATGGTAAGAATAGGAAGGTTAGAGGGGAAGAATATAAGGGGATGATAAGAATAGGAAGGTTAGAGGGGAAGAATATAAGGGGATGGTAAGAATAGGAAGGTTGGAGGGGAAGAATATAAGAGGATGGTAAGAATATGAAGGTTAGAGGGGAAGAATATAAGGGGATGGTAAGAATAGGAAGGGTAGAGGGGAAAAATATAAGGGGATGGTAAGAATAGGAAAGTTAGAGGGGAAGAATATAAGGGGATGGTAAGAATAGGAAGGTTAGAGGGGAAGAATATAAGGGGATGGTAAGAATAGGAAGGGTAGAGGGGAAGAATATAAGGGGATGGTAAGAATAGGAAGGTTAGAGGGGAAGAATATAAGGGGATGGTAAGAATAGGAAAGTTAGAGGGGAAGAATATAAGGGGATGGTAAGAATAGGAAAGTTAGAGGGGAAGAATATAAGGGGATGGTAAGAATAGGAAGGGTAGAGGGGAAGAATATAAGGGGATGGTAAGAATAGGAAGTTTAGAGAGGAAGAATATAAGGGGATGGTAAGAATAGGAAGGGTAGAGGGGAAGAATATAAGGGGATTGTAAGAATAGGAAGGTTAGAGGGGAAGAATATAAGGGGATGGTAAGAATAGGAAGGGTAGAGGGGAAGAATATAAGGGGATGGTAAGAATAGGAAGGTTAGAGGGGAAGAATATAAGGGGATGGTAAGAATAGGAAAGTTAGAGGGGAAGAATATAAGGGGATGGTAAGAATAGGAAGGTTAGAGGGGAAGAATATAAGGGGATGGTAAGAATAGGAAGGGTAGAGGGGAAGAATATAAGGGGATGGTAAGAATAGGAAAGTTAGAGGGGAAGAATATAAGGGGATGGTAAGAATAGGAAAGTTAGAGGGGAAGAATATAAGGGGATGGTAAGAATAGGAAAGTTAGAGGGGAAGAATATAAGGGGATGGTAAAAATAGGAAGGGTAGAGGGGAAGAATATAAGGGGATGGTAAGAATAGGAACGTTAAGAAAAGTATAATAGTCTGACCACTTCAAGATGTGATAAGAATGATGTTCTATTGTGTAGTCGATAGGTTTTAAACCTAAAGTATATCGAATGTTGGAAGCAAGGTTGTTAATTAACAACTAGTTGGTTATTAATAATGGAGGTTAAAGCCTATCTGCCACACCAGGATCATTAACCTGCAACCTAACTTATAAACTCCCGCGTCACATAACTGATACTACTAATACTACTACTACTATTACTACTACTACTACTACTATTACTACTACTACTACTATTACTACTACTACTATTATTATTACTACTAGTACTATTATTACTACTACTACTATTATTGCTACTACTACTACTATTACTATTACTACTACTACTACTATTACTAATACTACTACTATTACTACTACTATTACTACTACTACTACTACTACTACTACTACTACTACTACTACTACTACTACTACTACTATTACTACTACTACTACTATTACTACTACTACTACTATTACTACTACTACTATTACTACTACTACTACTACTACTACTACTAACCACTCCTATTACTCCACTGACTCTACTGCACTACCTGTTACCACTACTTCTACCACCACCACTACCACTACTACTACCACCACCACTACTACTACTACCACTACTACCACCACTACTATTACTACTACTGCCACCATCACTACTATTACTACTACTACCACCACCACTACTATTACTACTACTACCACCATTATTATTACTTGCAGAATGGGCCAGTAAGCCTCGGAGTGACTCTGGCACTCGGGCCGCAGCCCGAGTACCAGAAGTGGCTCTGGCACTCGGGCCGCAGCCCGAGTACCAGAAGTGGCTCTGGCACTCGGGCTGCAGCCCGGGTACCAGAAGTGGCTCTGGCACTCGGGCCGCAGCCCGAGTACCAGAAGTGGCTCTGGCACTCGGGCTGCAGCCCGAGTACCAGAAGTGGCTTTGGCACTCGGGCTGCGGCCCGGGTACCAGAAGTGGCAAGAACACCGGCTCTGACACCAGAACTTAGAAGACGATTCTTTTTTTCTTATTCGCCGGTACTCTCCCGGTCCGGGTCATTTCCAAGTAGTGGTGACCCGGCCTTGACTCCCTATCTGGGGAGTGTCTCGAGACCTAAATCTCCCATGGGAGGAGGTACAAGTACACCCTCATCTTTGGTACCAAGTGTCCCCAGGCCTAGCCACAGTCCCCGCCCTCACGGGGCTCGTAGAGAGAAGCTAGGCCTCTGGTCTGCCATCTGCCCCACCCCAAAGGGGCTCGCGGGGATGGCAGTCTTATGAGCTGCAGATGGTAGCAAGCTCAGGCCTTCGGAAGACGAGTGTACCTGACTGCTACACCACTAAAGGAAACTTACCGCGCCCGTGTCATAGCGCTGTAAATAGCACTCCTCCGTGTCATAGCGCTGTAAATAGCAGTCCCCCGTGTCATAGCGCTGTAAATAGCACTCCCCCGTGTCATAGCGCTGTAAATAGCACTCCCCCGTGTCATAGCGCTGTAAATAGCACTCCTCCGTGTCATAGCGCTGTAAATAGCACTTCACCGTGTCATAGCGCTGTAAATAGCACTCCCCCGTGTCATAGCGCTGTAAATAGCACTCCGCCGTGTCATAGCGCTGTAAATAGCACTCCCCCGTGTCATAGCGCTGTAAATAGCACTCCCCCGTGTCATAGCGCTGTAAATAGCACTCCCCCGTGTCATAGCGCTGTAAATAGCACTCCCCCGTGTCATAGCGCTGTAAATAGCACTCCCCCGTGTCATAGCGCTGTAAATAGCACTCCCCCGTGTCATAGCGCTGTAAATAGCACTCCCCCGTGTCATAGCGTTGTAAATAGCACTCCCCCGTGTCATAGCGCTGTAAATAGCACTCCCCCGTGTCATAGCGCTGTAAATAGCACTCCCTCGTGTCATAGCGCTGTAAATAGCACTCTCCCGTGTCATAGCGCTGTAAATAGCACTCCCCCGTGTCATAGCGCTGTAAATAGCACTCCCCCGTGTCATAGCGCTGTAAATAGCACTCCCCCGTGTCATAGCGCTGTAAATAGCACTCCCCCGTGTCATAGCGCTGTAAATAGCACTCCCTCGTGTCATAGCGCTGTAAATAGCACTCCCCCGTGTCATAGCGCTGTAAATAGCACTCCCCCGTGTCATAGCGCTGTAAATAGCACTCCCTCGTGTCATAGCGCTGTAAATAGCACTCCCCCGTGTCATAGCGCTGTAAATAGAACTCACCCGGGTCATAGCGCTGTAAATAGCACTCACCCGTGTCATCGCGCTGTAAATAGCACTCCCTCGTGTCATAGCGCTGTAAATAGCACTCTCCCGTGTCATAGCGCTGTAAATAGCACTCCCTCGTGTCATAGCGCTGTAAATAGCACTCCCTCGTGTCATAGCGCTGTAAATAGCACTCCCTCGTGTCATAGCGCTGTAAATAGCACTCCCTCGTGTCATAGCGCTGTAAATAGCACTCCCTCGTGTCATAGCGCTGTAAATAGCACTCCCCCGTGTCATATCGCTGTAAATAGCACTCCCCCGTGTCATAGCGCTGTAAATAGCACTCCCCCGTGTCATAGCGCTGTAAATAGCACTGCCCCGTGTCATAGCGCTGTAAATAGCACTCCCCCGTGTCATAGCGCTGTAAATAGCACTCCCCCGTGTCATAGCGCTGTAAATAGCACTCCCCCTTGTCACAGGACTGTAAACAGCACTCTCCCTTGTCATAGGACTGTAAATAGCACTCCCCCTTGTCACAGGACTGTAAACAGCACTCTCCCTTGTCATAGGACTGTAAATAGCACTCCCCCTTGTCATAGGACTGTAAATAGCACTCCCCCTTGTCATAGGACTGTAAATAGCACTCCCCCTTGTCATAGGACTGTAAACAGTACTCCCGCTTGTCATAGGACTGTAAACAGCACTCCCCCTTGTCATAGGACTGTAAACAGCACTCCCCCGTGTCACAGGACTGTAAACAGCACTCCCCCGTGTCACAGGACTGTAAACAGCACTCCCCGTTGTCATAGGTTTATAAACGGTACATTGTAGACGCCTACGATGCATGCCCAGTCGAGTTCATAATTCGTGGCACTATTGTGCTGACACCTGGTGCCATAGGCCTAGCAGCTCAGCTTGCCTAACCATTATTCTCTCTCACGGGTGGAGTTAGAACGTAACGTAACCTACAATAACCTAACTTATAAAGTCTTCAACTTGTCGGGCTTTTTTTCAGACCATTTATCACATCAGTCAGACACTGCAACATCCTGGGATCTTGATACAAAGAATTCTTCAACCTTGTTCAACCTTTGGACGAAGATCTACTTCGACTAGTGGATGGTACCACTGTGGCGCCTCCTCCTGCTTCACCTCACCTCACTACTTCGACTAGTGGATGGTACCACTATGACGCCGCCGCCTCCTGCTTCACCTCGCCTCACTACTTCGACTAGTGGATGGTACCACTATGACGCCGCCTCCGCCTGCTTCACCTCACCTCACTACTTCGACTAGTGGATGGTACCACTATGACGCCGCCTCCTCCTGCTTCACCTCACCTCACTACTTCGACTAGTGGATGGTACCACTGTGGCGCCGCCTCCTCCTGCTTCACCTCACCTCACTACTTCGACTAGTGGATGGTACCACTGTGACGCCGCCTCCTCCTGCTTCACCTCACCTCACTACTTCGACTAGTGGATGGTACCACTATGACGCCGCCGCCTCCTGCTTCACCTCACCTCACTACTTCGACTAGTGGATGGTACCACTATGACGCCGCCTCCTCCTGCTTCACCTCACCTCACTACTTCGACTAGTGGATGGTACCACTATGACGCCGCCTCCTCCTGCTTCACCTCACCTCACTACTTCGACTAGTGGATGGTACCACTATGACGCCGCCTCCGCCTGCTTCACCTCACCTCACTACTTCGACTAGTGGATGGTACCACTATGACGCCGCCTCCTCCTGCTTCACCTCACCTCACTACAGTATATAAGCCACGTCTACGACCCTATGCTGTACATTCTACAAGATTGATGGACTGAACACATCGACTCCATGCTGAGGGACTGATTACCTCAAACTCCTCCTCTATTTACACCCTTCTGATCTGTATTGGACTGATGAAGCCACTGTGTGGCAAAACAGTGCTTCAGTAGAGATTCCCATCCCTATAACGTTATTAGCTGCATTCCACATTTCACACGTTTTCAATATTTTCCATTTTATATCTGGCAAACCTATCTCTGTTTACATTATACGGAAACTGACAAGATTCAACCATAATAAATGTATTTAAATTCGAGAATTCCACAGAAAATCTACTTGAGTGGAACAGTCTGCCTAGTAGGGTTGTTGAAGCTAAAACCTTGGGTAGTTTCAAAATTAGGTTGGATAAATACATGAGTGAGAGGGGTTGAATTTGAGCGGGACTTACACGAGAGTAAATAGAATTATCGAAGTTTATTGCTTGGGTAGTGTTTATTCTGTTAGTGGGTTGGATTTGTGAAGGACCTGCCTAGCATGGGCCAACAGGCCTACTGAATTGTTCCTCCTTTCTTATATTCTTATAAATGACATATGTTGTACGTAAAATGTCTGATATTAACCTTAGTAACAAATCATAACACGGGCGGGGTTAGAACCCGTGATCAGAGAGTCATAAATTTCCAGACCGACGCGTTAGCCACTGGACCAGCTAGCCACAATAAGATTCATTCAACTAGGTATATTTCTACACTATAGGAAGGTTAACATAGGCCACCACTGTGACCACAAATGCAAGTTTTTCCAGACAAATCTCCAGCTAGCGTGGCTGTGAATAACTCTAGCTCAAGTCCCCTCAAAGCTGTCAAATGGTTCAGAAAGACATGTGAGCAATATCTAAACATATTAGGAAGCGGTTTGGTCCTGTTTTTCCAATATGTCTCAATGTCTGCTCACGTGTCTTTCTAGACCATCTAACAGGTTAGTTAATGCCCGGGTTAGCCTAGTGACAGTCGGTAATTATTGGCTATATGTAATATAGATTAAACCTAACCATACCCGCGATCAGTCATAGAACTCCAGACCGACGCGTCGGTCTGGAGTTTTATGACTCTCTGACCGCGGGTTCTAACCTCACCCGTGGTATGGTTTGTTTGCAATCGTGTCCATTACAACCCACGAATCCAAAGGCCTGTTATCCTGGGTGTAAAGGGATCAAAATAAACACAGCAGAAAAAGTTTTGACATATTATCCTTCACCAAGTAAGAACAGAAGTATGTACACTATATACACTATGTACAGTGTTAGGTATTAGTGCACTCCACGGTAAGCAAGGCAGAATAGAAGCCACAAGAGAGCAGACCGTGCTTCAACCAGCTCTAGAATGGGAATGACAAGGGCAGACAGGTGTGTGGTGCCCACAACACCTCTGCAATTGCCAAAGCCATCTTCTCATTGGCTGGAACCTGGATACTGATTGAACGACGGGGCCCCATCGTCAACCCTTAGCACCTGGCTCACTAGTTGGGGGTGTGTACATGCGTCAAATAAAGGTTACGTACTCTTTGCATGCCACAGTGTCATTACGATTTCGTGAGTCAGATTAAGCCTTTATTTCGTTAACGAACTATAATTATCATGAGGCTACTAAAGCGTGGTTGTTTAGCTACACATTCGTTAACAAGCCAACCACGCAGATTATGATTAAAAACACGGCATTAAGAATATATTTACTTATGGATATCTTGCACTCAAGAGAAAGGAGAGTTAGTAACCCAGGATAAGCCAGGTAGCCAGAGGGGCTTAGTACCATTGTGATCTATTGGTCCTCTCTTGGTCGAGGCTATGTGGACACATATCAAGACTCAGGCTATGTATGTGGACACATATTGGTATGTGGACACATATCAAGACTCAGGCTATGTATGTGGACACATATTGGTATGTGGACACATATTGGTATGTGGACACATATCAAGACTCAGGCTATGTATGTGGACACATATTGGTATGTGGACACACATCAAGACTCAGGCTATGTATGTGGACACATATCAAGACTCAGGCTATGTATGTGGACACATATCAAGACTCAGGGACAGACCTTTTCTTCAGTCAAGACCGACTAACCTTTTTCAATCAAGACTGAGGGACTGACCTCCTCATAGTTACCCCTGCCATTTTATCTCCAGTATTAAAGACACCTCTGTATTAGACTGAAGAAACCTACTATGCAGTGCAACACTTCATCAATAAAGCTACCCAAATGTTGCACATGTGTCTTATTCATGAACTTCTATGTATCCAACAGTATTAATGTGTTGAGCTGTGGCAGGTCCGCTGGTACTTTCCTTCAGTCTCGTAAATTTGATGTATCCGTAATCTGCGCAGCCTTCCACTGTGGTTATATGACTTAAGAAATGTCAAAGGCTGATCTTACACGGAGTTAAACCCCAGATATGTGGTAAAGTACTGGTTACTCTGATACAGAGTTCGCAGGTTCGAGTCCTGCTGTGGACGTAGTATATATATATAAGATAAGATAAGATAAGATAAGATTTCGTTCGGATTTTTAACCCCGGAGGGTTAGCCACCCAGGATAACCCAAGAAAGTCAGTGCGTCATCGAGGACTAACTTATTTCCATTGTGGTCCTTAATCTTGTCCCCCAGGATGCCACCCACACCAGTCGACTAACACCCAGGTACCTATTTGCTGCTAGGTGAACAGGACAACAGGTGTAAGGAAACGTGTCGAAATGTTTCCACCCGCCGGGAATCGAACCCGGGCCCTCCGTGTGTGAAGCGGGAGCTGTAGCCACCAGGCTACACTTTCACCTCACTCATACATAATCACTGTCTTTGTAGAGGTGCCCAGATACGACAGTTTAAAAGTCACTCTCCAAACTGCAAATATCCCAAACTCCTCCTTCAAAGTGCAGATATTGTACTTACCACCTCCAGGACTCAAGTCCGGCCAACCGGTTAAAAACACTTTAGCTCCCGCTGATCTAACCTTCTACGTTTCGTATGTGTTTGTGATTGTGTTACACATATACACAGATGTATTTCTCTCACCGTATATGTGTTGAGAGTTTATTTACATCCCTAATTTAATCATTAAGTATTCTTGTCTGGTGAGGTTACATGCAGACTTAATAACTCCAGTGTAATCTATAGCCTTAAATCCCATGAACTATTATGGACGTGGTGGAAAATATTACCGAGGGAGCGTATCCCAGTGAGTTAGGGAAGACGGGTAAGATGCGGGTAGTATCCATATTCTCCGTGTATAAATTTACCACCCGCATCCTACTCTCCGTCTCTAACTTAAGTCACTCAGATGTGCTACGTCGATGGTAGTATTACCGACTATGTTGGTAGTATTACCGACTATGTGACGCTACTGTGGCAACGTTACGCTTTCCAGGAACTTTGTCAAGCCGTGACGGCTTGACAAAGCTCCTTTTACCTACACCTTAACACTATCCATACAGCTACCCAGTAAACGTTGTGAATTAAACATCTCTACTCTCATACGACACGAGTCATACGAGTATAATTCACTCTCTGTTTATGTTAATGGTCCAAGTCAGACCGAAATGTTTCGTTCTCTCTCGTGCGGGTTATTCATGTTACACCTCGTTGCAATTTAACTTACGAGTCTTAGCGCATGAGCAAGTAGCCTTTGCTTGTTCTTCTACTGTTTAACCAGCACCTTCCTGAGCTCCTAGTGAGGTAAAGTCAAATTCGCGAGGACACAGGACAAGTGTTTCCTGGAGCGGGTCTTAGGCATGTGATGACCCACCACCGGAGCTTTTGGTCATCTGGCCGAGGTCTTCCACTAGCCCACCACTGAAGCTTTAGGTCATCTGACCGAGGCCTTCCACTAACCCGCCACTGAAGCTTTAGGTCATCTGACCGAGGCCTTCCACTGACCCACCACTGAAGCTTTAGGTCATCTGACCGAGGCCTTCCACTGACCCACCACTGAAGCTTTAGGTCATCTGACCGAGGCCTTCCACTGGCTTACCAGTCCCCCCTCCCTTTCAAAATTATAGTTGAATCAAGGGCCCCTAAACTCCTCGGCTTCACCTTCATATTCCTCATCGACCCCAAAACATTATATACAAATAATTTAACAACCGGTACTTTATTAGTTTAATTATGACTTATTAAAAATCGGTAATAGTACTGAAGCTTTCTTCTTGAAGCTTTAAATAGGTCTATTTTGACTTTGAAGCCTACTAGGATTGTCCCAGCCTGAATAATCGTAGTATCTTTACCTTGCCGGTGATTCTGTACTTCATTTAAACTTAAACGTAGGTCTACCAAATGGAACAGAGAAGTCTTACACTTACCATACGACGGGTGGGGTTAGAACCCGCGGCCAGAGTCACAAAACTCCAGACCGTCGCCTTAGCCACTGGAGTTTTGTGACTCTGACCGCGGGTTCTAACTCCACCCGTGGTATGGCTTGTTTGCAATCGTGTCATTACGATTTCGTGAGTCAAATCTTACACTTTTTAAAATTCTTCCTGGTCTCAGACCGAGCCGCGGGGGCGTTGACCCCGAAACCTTCTCCAGGTAAACTCCAGGTAAGTGGGTTCACATCAGTTAGAACTGCACATTTCAGCTGTATAAGTCTACATAAGCTCAAGGTTCACAGTCTGATCATTCTTTTCACAGTACTGTGAACAATGCGATTGGGTGACTGTTTTGACTTTATTAAATGATCTGATACACAAACGGAAGGTATCGTGCAGTTCACTGTATTCTCGGCTACAAGATGGTGTCTGTAATACGCAATACGTGGTAAATCCTGTATCCCGTGTGGGTCATTCTCACTGTATTTGCTTACCTGTCTTCCTAAACCAACTTGACGGTATTTATTACCAAGGTTTATACCAATGTCCCGTGTTTACGTCACACAAGAACATAAGAAAGAAGGAGCACTGCAACAGGCCTACTGGCCTATGCGAGGCGTTTCACACGAAATAAGATGTGGGTCGACAACTGTGCTTCAGGTAACCCTGACTTAGTTTGCTGTTACTTTCCGTGTTATATTTGTTAGGAGAATGAGTTACAGTCTGTGAGAGAGAATGAGTTGCAGTCTGTGAGAGAATGAGTTATAGTCTGTGAAAAAGAATGAGTTATAGTCTGTGAGAGAATGAGTTATAGTCTGTGAGAGAGAATGAGTTACAGTCTGTGAGAGAGAATGAGTTATAGTCTGTGAGAGAATGAGTTATAGTCTGTGAGAGAGAATGAGTTACAGTCTGTGAGAGAGAATGAGTTATAGTCTGTGAGAGAGAATGAGTTGCAGTCTGTGAGAGAGAATGAGTTACAGTCTGTGAGAGAGAATGAGTTATAGTCTGTGAGAGAGAATGAGTTGCAGTATGTGACAGAGAATGAGTTATAGTCTGTGAGAGAATGAGTTACAGTCTGTGAGAGAGAATGAGCTATAGTCTGTGAGAGAATGAGTTATAGTCTGTGAGAGAGAATGAGTTATAGTCTGTGAGAGAATGAGTTATAGTCTGTGAAAGAATGAGTTATAGTCTGTGAGAGAATGAGTTATAGTCTGTGAGAGAATGAGTTATAGTCTGTGAGAGAATGAGTTATAGTCTGTGAGAGAATGAGTTATAGTCTGTGAGAGAGAATGAGTTACAGTCTGTGAGAGAGAATGAGTTATAGTCTGTGAGAGAATGAGTTATAGTCTGTGAGAGAGAATGAGTTACAGTCTGTGAGAGAGAATGAGTTACAGTCTGTGAGAGAGAATGAGTTATAGTCTGTGAGAGAATGAGTTATAGTCTGTGAGAGAGAATGAGTTGCAGTATGTGACAGAGAATGAGTTATAGTCTGTGAGAGAGAATGAGCTATAGTCTGTGAGAGAATGAGTTATAGTCTGTGAAAGAATGAGTTATAGTCTGTGAGAGAATGAGTTATAGTCTGTGAGAGAGAATGAGTTACAGTCTGTGAGAGAGAATGAGTTATAGTCTGTGAGAGAATGAGTTATAGTCTGTGAGAGAATGAGTTATAGTCTGTGAGAGAATGAGTTACAGTCTGTGAGAGAGAATGAATTACAGTCTGTGAGAGAGAATGAGTTACAGTCTGTGAGAGAATGAGTTATAGTCTGTGAGAGAGAATGAGTTACAGTCTGTGAGAGAGAATGAGTTATAGTCTGTGAGAGAGAATGAGTTACAGTCTGTGAGAGAGAATGAGTTACAGTCTGTGAGAGAGAATGAGTTACAGTCTGTGAGAGAGAATGAGTTACAGTCTGTGAGAGAGAATGAGTTACAGTCTGTGAGAGAGAATGAGTTACAGTCTGAGAGAGAAAATGAGTTACAGTCTGTGAGAGAGAATGAGTTACGGTCTGTGAGAGAGAATGAGTTACAGTCTGTGAGAGAGAATGAGTTACAGTCTGTGAGAGAGAATGAGTTACAGTCTGAGAGAGAGAATGAGTTACAGTCTGTGAGAGAGAATGAGTTACAGTCTGTGAGAGAGAATGAGTTACAGTCTGTGAGAGAGAATGAGTTACATTCACTGACAAGAGAGTGGATTACATTCACTGAAGGAAGGAATGAGCTTAATTTACCGATGAAAAGACTGAATTACATTCAGTCAGTGAAGAATGAGCTAAATACAGTGAGCAAGTAATGAGTTATACATAAATAGTTCAAAGAATGTACAGGATGGGTATCTTACCACCAGTCAGAAGAGAATGACTGAAAACCAACCAGAAGGATTTTGAGGTAATCGGTCCCTCAGCCTGGAGTCGATATAATCAACCCATCAAGACTGATGAATAGATCACTCAGTGAAGAATGAGTTACAGTCAGTGACGGAAATAATTAGCTTGTGTACTCATACTCAGCATGATTATACAACCTTTTAATTATTCATTAAGTTTGTACACAATCTGTTGCACAATGTTGGGCTAATATTAGCAAACATTGCAATACGAACCTTCTTGCAATGTACTAATATGCGCCATAACATTCGTCAGGAAACAGGACAAGTGTTTCCTAACGCGGGTTCTACAGGATAAGTGTTTCCTAATGCGGGTTCTACAGGACAAGTGTTTCCTAAAGCGGGTTCTACAGGACAAGTGTTTCCTAACGCGGGTTCTACAGGACAAGTGTTTCCTAATGCGGGTTCTACAGGATAAGTGTTTCCTAACGCGGGTTCTCCAGGATAAGTGTTTCCTAAAGCGGGTTCTACAGGACAAGTGTTTCCTAACGCGGGTTCTACAGGACAAGTGTTTCCTAATGCGGGTTCTACAGGATAAGTGTTTCCTAACGCGGGTTCTCCAGGACAAGTGTTTCCTAAAGCGGGTTCTACAGGATAAGTGTTTCCTAACGCGGGTTCTACAGGACAAGTGTTTCCTAACGCGGGTTCTACAGGACAAGTGTTTCCTAACGCGGGTTCTACAGGACAAGTGTTTCCTAACGCGGGTTCTACAGGACAAGTGTTTCCTAACGCGGGTTCTACAGGACAAGTGTTTCCTAACGCGGGTTCTACAGGACAAGTGTTTCCTAAAGCGGGATCTACAGGGCAAGTGTTTCCTAACGCGGGTTCTACAGGACAAGTGTTTCCTAACGCGGGTTCTACAGGACAAGTGTTTCCTAACGCGGGTTCTACAGGACAAGTGTTTCCTAACGCGGGTTCTACAGGACAAGTGTTTCCTAACGCGGGTTCTACAGGACAAGTGTTTCCTAACGCGGGTTCTACAGGACAAGTGTTTCCTAACGCGGGATCTACAGGCCAAGTGTTTCCTAACGCGGGTTCTACAGGACAAGTGTTTCCTAACGCGGGTTCTACAGGACAAGTGTTTCCTAACGCGGGATCTACAGGGCAAGTGTTTCCTAACGCGGGTTCTACAGGACAAGTGTTTCCTAACGCGGGATCTACAGGACAAGTGTTTCCTAACGCGGGATCTACAGGGCAAGTGTTTCCTAACGCGGGATCTACAGGACAAGTGTTTCCTAACGCGGGATCTACAGGACAAGTGTTTCCTAACGCGGGATCTACAGGGCAAGTGTTTCCTAACGCGGGATCTACAGGACAAGTGTTTCCTAACGCGGGATCTACAGGACAAGTGTTTCCTAACGCGGGATCTACAGGACAAGTGTTTCCTAACGCGGGATCTACAGGACAAGTGTTTCCTAACGCGGGTTCTACAGGACAAGTGTTTCCTAACGCGGGTTCTACAGGACAAGTGTTACCTAACGCCAGACCGACGCGTTGGCTAACGCGTCGGTCTGGAGTTTTACGACCCTCTCATCGCGGGTTCTAACCCCACCAGTGGTATGGTTTGTTTGCAATCGTGTCATTACGATTTCGTGAGTCAATGGAGCTTATGGTCACACGACGGAGACCTTCCACTGGCTTACCCTCCACCCTTTTAACGCTTAATTTCTCTCTCGTTTTAAGGAAATATTTAGAAAATGGCGAGACTTGTAGGAGAAAATGGCGGTGTATGAGACTTGAGATTGCATACATTTAATAGTTTTAAATATGGGTGGTGTGTGTGTTGTACGTGATTAGAAGAGAGAGAGAGAGAGAGAGAGAGAGAGAGAGAGAGAGAGAGAGAGAGAGAGAGAGAGAGAGAGAGAGAGAGAGAGATTGTTTTGTTATTCATGATTCACCTGTACTCTCCCGGTCCTGGTCTTGTCCAGATGGTGGCCCAGGCCGGTACTCTCCCGGTCCTGGTCTTGTCCAGATGGTGGCCCAGGCCGGTACTCTACCGGTCCTGGTCTTGTCCAGATGGTGGCCCAGGCCGGTACTCTACCAGTCCTGGTCTTGTCCAGATGGTGGCCCAGGCCGGTACTCTCCCGGTCCTGGTCTTGTCCAGATGGTGGCCCAGGCCGGTACTCTCCCGGTCCTGGTCTTGTCCAGATGGTGGCCCAGGCCGGTACTCTCCCGGTCCTGGTCTTGTCCAGATGGTGGCCCAGGCCGGCACTCTACCAGTCCTGGTCTTGTCCAGATGGTGGCCCAGGCCGGTACTCTCCCGGTCCTGGTCTTGTCCAGATGGTGGCCCAGCCCGGTACTCTCCCGGTCCTGGTCTTGTCCAGATGGTGGCCCAGGCCGGTACTCTACCGGTCCTGGTCTTGTCCAGATGGTGGCCCAGGCCGGTACTCTCCCGGTCCTGGTCTTGTCCAGATGGTGGCCCAGCCCGGTACTCTCCCGGTCCTGGTCTTGTCCAGATGGTGGCCCAGGCCGGTACTCTACCGGTCCTGGTCTTGTCCAGATGGTGGCCCAGGCCGGTACTCTCCCGGTCCTGGTCTTGTCCAGATGGTGACCGGTCTTGGCTCCCTGTCTAGGTAGTGTCTGAGACCAATGTCTGCCATGGGAGGAGGTACAAGTACCTCCCCATCTTCTGGGAGCAAGTGTCCCCAGGCCTAGCCACATTCCCCGCCCTCACGGGGCTCGTAGGGAGAAGCTAGGCCTCTGGTCTGCCATCTGACCTCCAGGGGGGCTGGTGGGAGTGTCAGTCTTGTGAGCTGCAGGTGGTAGCAAGCTCTAGCTCTGGCACCTTCCCTGTCCTAGGAGGGCTCGTGGGAGTGGTGTCTTTACCCATGAGAGAGAGAGAGAGAGAGAGAGAGAGAGAGAGAGAGAGAGAGAGAGAGAGAGAGAGAGAGAGAGAGTCATTCGTCCACTGATGACTCTTCCCCAGAAGATGTCTACAGGCGGAGGCTCCTCCTTACGGTATAATGTAAACACGACTGACAGACGGAGGATCGAGTTTCCACCACTAACTGTACTAAATTAAGAAACAAAATTCAATACAATTAAGACAAATCGTAAACATACGAATATAATTTTTTCACAAATTTATGTCAGCTTCTGATGTTAGAAAAATAACATTAATTAAATTATGGTATTAAACTATTGTAGACTCAAGAACCTTAATTTGTAAAGGGGGTGGAGGAGTAAGCCAGTAGAAGGACTCGGTCAGTTGACAAAAAGCTCCAGGTAAAGTGATTCTAGGTGAACGTGTGTCGCAGTAGTCAGGTGTTTAGTTGACCAATATAGTACCAATATGTGATTAAAACACCTGCACAACAAAGGTATCTATGTGTATATCTATTTCTCCGTTTTGCGTATCTTTAATGTCGTGAACAAGTACCGCAGGAAGTGACTGACCAAGACAAATGCAACACAAATACACTAAGACACATGTGCAACACCTGGGTATCTCTGCACATGTGTTTAATCACCTCCTTGTTAGTATTAACTATTGGTAACATAACATCAGTATACCTGGAGAGGATTTTGGGGGTCAACGCCCCCGCGGCCCGGTCTGTGACCAGGCTTCGCGGTGGATCAGGGCTTAATCAACCAGGCTGTTAATGCAGGCTGCACGTAAACCGACATATGAACCACAGCCCTTAAAGAGGATTTTCTTTTAATTTTTGCCGGGCGGCTGCGGAGGTCCGGCCTTCCGGGGATCGAACCCGCGGATCCCAGCAGTGAGAGTTCCGCCTATCACCACTGAGTGTGACAAATGACAAATTGATATATATATATATATATATATATATATATATATATATATATATATCAACAACAATGTTGCGAGTATCCGAGGATTCGAACCCATGTTGTTTTTCCTCGCCTCATGGTGAGCGAAAACCACATGACGCTCTAACCCACAAGACCACTCAATCTTACAAGAATCCAGCACCCAGCAGACCTAGATGTTTTACCTTGATCCGAGGACATATGGTGGCGTGGGTGCTTCTGAGTTAATTTCATTCAACTCCCTGTTTGTGTGTTTAGTCACAGTAACATAAAATGCAGCTAGTGGAAGCTAGTACATAATTTTCTAGAGCTTCTAGAGAATTATGGAGCAGAACTCTTCTCCAGACTGAGGGACTGATCCCCTCAAAACTACGTATTCGAGGGTGATGGACTGATAACATCTCTGCATCTCGTGTACCTGGAGTTTACCTGGAGAGAGTTCCGGGGGTCAACGCCCCCGCGGCCCGGTCTGTGACCAGGCCTCCTGTAGGCGAAACATTTCGGAATACAGATACCTAATTATTTCACTTGTGTCTAGCTTATCATAAGAACATATGCACATATGAAAGGAGGAACACTGCAGTAGGCCTACTGGCCCATACTAGGCAGATCTTTCTCAAACCCACTAACAAAAATATTTGCCCAACCCATTTTTAATGGTACCCAAGCTGTGACAACTTTGTAAACTCAAGTTCAAGTCCCCAACTTACGTATTTATCTAAGTTACAGTTTAACTTCCTCAGCTTTCAGCTTCATATATAATATCTATAGCTTAAACCTCTTTTTATCTGTCAGCTATAAGATTGAAGAGATTGAATCTCAATTGTAGCAATAAGTAGACTCACGAAATCGTAATGACACGATTGTAAACAATCCATACCATGGGTTGGGTTAGAACCCGCGGTCAGAGAGTCATAGAACTCCAGACCGTGACACGATTGTAAACAATCCATACCATGGGTGGGGTTAGAACCCGCGGTCAGAGAGTCATAGAACTCCAGACCGTGACACGATTGTAAACAATCCATACCATGGGTGGGGTTAGAACCCGCGGTCAGAGTGTCATAGAACTCCAGACCGTGACACGATTGTAAACAATCCATACCATGGGTGGGGTTAGAACCCGCGGTCAGAGAGTCATAGAACTCCAGACCGTGACACGATTGTAAACAATCCATACCATGAGTGGGGTTAGAACCCGCGGTCAGAGAGTCATAGAACTCCAGACCGACGCGTTAGCCACTGGACCAGCTGGCTACAATAAGATTCATCCAACTAGGTATATTTATACACCATAGGAGATTCGTCTGTAAAAACTTGCATTTGTGGTCACAGTGGTGGCCTATGCTAACATTCCTATGGATAAATCTTATTGTAGCCAGCTGGCCCAATGGCTAGTGCGTCGGTCTAGAGTTTTATGACTGATCGCGAGTTCTAATCCCACCCGAGTTCTAACCCCACCCCAACCTTCCTCAGAAACCAGAGATAACCACTTTAACTAAACGCGGTATCGAAACCGTAGGAAAATATTGTTAATGACAGCCCACCAGAGATCCCGTCTCATGGCTGGTGCACGTGGGTCACTGTGACCAGTTGGAACCCTGGCGTAGCACCAGTCTTATCTAGTTTAGTGACGCTCAGAGACAGTGGCCAAGTAACTAGCTGGTTTCTTGCCCGACCGCCAGCCAGCCAGCCAGTCAGCCAGCCAGCCTGTCAGCCAGTCAGTGAGTGAGCCAGCTAGCCAGCCAGCCAGCCAGACAAGCAGCCAGCCAGTCTGCCAGACAAGCAGCCAGTCAGCAAAGCAGCCAGCCAACCAGCAAAGCAGCCAGTCAACCAAGCAGCCAGCCAAGCAGCCAGTCAGCCAGCCAGCCAGCCAGCCAGCAAACCAGCCAGCTAGTTGAGCAGCCAGCTAGCCAGCCAGCCAGCTAGTTGAGCAGCCAGCCAGCCTGCCTGCCAGCCAGCCAGCCAGCCAGCCAGTCAGCCAGCCAGCCAGCCCGCCAGTCAGCCACCAGTCAGCTAGCCAGCCTGCCAGCCAGCCAGTCTGCCAGCCAGCCAGCCACCCAGTCAGCCAGCCAGCCTGCCAGCCAGTCAGTGAGTGAGTCAGCCAGCCAGCCAGTCAAGCAGCCAGTCAACCAAGCAGCCAGTCAACCAAGCAGCAAGTCAGCCAGCCAGCCAGCCAGCCAAGCCCAAGAGTACTGAGGTCACCCAGCAGTACGAGTGTAACAGTACACGGTACAGTACACGGTACAGTACACGGTACAGTACACGGCACAGTACACGGTACAGTACACGGTACAGTACACGGTACAGTACACGGTAGAGAACACGGTACAGTACACGGTACAGTACACGGTACAGTACACGGTAGAGAACACGGTACAGTACACGGTACAGTACACGGTACAGTACACGGTACAGTACACGGTAGAGAATACGGTACAGTACACGGTACAGTACACGGTACAGTACACGGTACAGTACACGGTATAGTACACGGTACAGTACACGGTATAGTACACGGTACAGTACACGGTACAGTACACGGTAGAGAACACGGTACAGTACACGGTACAGTACAAGGTACAGTACACGGTACAGTACACGGCACAGTACACGGTACAGTACACGGTACAGTACACGGTACAGTACACGGTACAGTACACGGTAGATAACACGGTACAGTACACGGTACAGTACACGGTACAGTACACGGTACAGTACACGGTACAGTACACGGTATAGTACACGGACATTACACGGTACAGTACACGGTAGAGAACACGGTACAGTACACGGTACAGTACAAGGTACAGTACACGGTACAGTACACGGTATAGTACACGGTACAGTACACGGTACAGTACACGGTACAGTACACGGTACAGTACACGGTACAGTACAAGGTACAGTACACGGTACAGTACACGGTACAGTACAAGGTACAGTACACGGTACAGTACACGGTACAGTACACGGTACAGTACACGGTATAGTACACGGTACAGTACACGGTAGAGAACACGGTACAGTACACGTTACAGTACAAGGTACAGTACACGGTACAGTACACGGTATAGTACACGGTACAGTACACGGTAGAGAACACGGTACAGTACACGTTACAGTACAAGGTACAGTACACGGTACAGTACACGGTACAGTACACGGTACAGTACACGGTACAGTACACGGTACAGTACACGGTAGAGAACACGTTACAGTAAACGTTACAGTACAAGGTACAGTACACGGTACAGTACACGGTATAGTACACGGTACAGTACACGGTACAGTACAAGGTACAGTACACGTTACAGTACACGTTACAGTACAAGGTACAGTACACGGTACAGTACACGGTACAGTACACGGTACAGTACAAGGTACAGTACACGGTACAGTACACGGTACAGTACACGGTACAGTACAAGGTACAGTACACGGTACAGTACACGGTACAGTACAAGGTACAGTACACGGTAGAGAACACGGTACAATACACGGTACAGTACACGGTACAGTACACGGTACAGTACACGGCACAGTACACGGTACAGTACACGGTACAGTACACGGTACAGTACACGGTACAGTACACGGTAGAGAATTACTGGATACACAGTAAATGGTATATTTACTCCCACGTATCGCCTACACAGCAGGCACGTATCACCTACACAGCAGGCACGTATCACCTACACAGCAGGCACGTATCACCTACACAGCAGGCACGTATCACCTACACAGCAGGCACGTATCACCTACACAGCAGGCACGTATCACCTACACAGCAGGCACGTATCACCTACACAGCAGGCACGTATCACCTACACAGCAGGCACGTATCACCTACACAGCAGGCACGTATCGCCTACACAGCAGGCACGTATCACCTACACAGCAGGCACGTATCGCCTACACAGCAGGCACGTATCACCTACACAGCAGGCACGTATCACCTACACAGCAGGCACGTATCACCTACACAGCAGGCACGTATCACCTACACAGCAGGCACGTATCACCTACACAGCAGGCACGTATCACTTACACAGCAGGCACGTATCGCCTACACAGCAGGCACGTATCACCTACACAGCAGGCACGTATCACCTACACAGCAGGCACGTATCACCTACACAGCAGGCACGTATCGCCTACACAGCAGGCACGTATCGCCTACACAGCAGGCACGTATCACCTACACAGCAGGCACGTATCACCTACACAGCAGGCACGTATCGCCTACACAGCAGGCACGTATCGCCTACACAGCAGGCACGTATCGCCTACACAGCAGGCACGTATCGCCTACACAGCAGCCACGTATCGCCTACACAGCAGGCACGTATCGCCTACACAGCAGGCACGTATCGCCTACACAGCAGGCACGTATTGCCTACACAGCAGGCACGTATCGCCTACACAGCAGGCACGTATCGCCTACACAGCAGGCACGTATCGCCTACACAGCAGGCACGTATCGCCTACACAGCAGGCACGTATCGCCTACACAGCAGGCACGTATCGCCTACACAGCAGGCACGTATCGCCTACACAGCAGGCACGTATCGCCTACACAGCAGGCACGTATCGCCTACACAGCAGGCACGTATCGCCTACACAGCAGGCACGTATCGCCTACACAGCAGGCACGTATCGCCTACACAGCAGGCACGTATCGCCTACACAGCAGGCACGTATCGCCTACACAGCAGGCACGTATCGCCTACACAGCAGGCACGTATCGCCTACACAGCAGGCACGTATCGCCTACACAGCAGGCACGTATCGCCTACACAGCAGGCACGTATCGCCTACACAGCAGGCACGTATCGCCTACACAGCAGGCACGTATCGCCTACACAGCAGGCACGTATCGCCTACACAGCAGGCACGTATCGCCTACACAGCAGGCACGTATCGCCTACACAGCAGGTTCTTATAGATGAAACGTGTTTATGGGCGAAACAGTGGTAAATGATTCAGTGTTTTATTGCCTTGTTGACCCCGTGGCCTGGCTGGCAAACCTCTCGCTTCACACACCGAGCGCCCGGGTTCGATTCCCGGCGGGGTGGAAACATTTCGACGCGTTTCCTTATACTTGTTATCATGTTCACCTAGCAGTAATTAGGTACCTGGGTGTTAGTGGACTGGTGTGGGTGGCATCCTGGGTGTTAGTGGACTGGTGTGGGTGGCATCCTGGGTGTTAGTGGACTGGTGTGGGTGGCATCCTGGGTGTTAGTGGACTGGTGTGGGTGGCATCCTGGGTGTTAGTGGACTGGTGTGGGTGGCATCCTGGGTGTTAGTTGACTGGTGTGGGTTGCATCCTGGGTGTTAGTGGACTGGTGTGGGTGGCATCCTGGGTGTTAGTGGACTGGTGTGGGTGGCATCCTGGGTGTTTAGTGGACTGGTGTGGGTGGCATCCTGGGTGTTAGTGGACTGGTGTGGGTGGCATCCTGGGTGTTAGTGGCCTGGTGTGGGTGGCATCCTGGGTGTTAGTTGACTGGTGTGGGTGGCATCCTGGGTGTTAGTGGACTGGTGTGGGTGGCATCCTGAGTGTTAGTGGACTGGTGTGGGTGGCATCCTGGGTGTTAGTGGACTGGTGTGGGTGGCATCCTGGGTGTTAGTGGACTGGTGTGGGTCACATCCTGGATGTTAGTGGACTGGTGTGGGTGGCATCCTGGGTGTTAGTGGACTGGGGTGGGTGGCATCCTGGGTGTTAGTGGACTGGTCTGGGTGGCATCCTGGGTGTTAGTGGACTGGTGTGGGTGGCATCCTGGGTGTTTAGTGGACTGGTGTGGGTGGCATCCTGGGTGTTAGTGGACTGGTGTGGGTGGCATCCTGGGTGTTAGTGGACTGGTGTGGGTGGCATCCTGGGTGTTAGTGGACTGGTGTGGGTGGCATCCTGGGTGTTAGTGGACTGGTGTGGGTGGCATCCTGAGTGTTAGTGGACTGGTGTGGGTGGCATCCTGGGTGTTAGTTTACTGGTGTGGGTGGCATCCTGGGTGTTAGTGGACTGGTGTGGGTGGCATCCTGGGTGTTAGTGGAATGGTGTGGGTGGCATCCTGGATGTTAGTGGACTGGTGTGGGTGGCATCCTGGGGGACAAGACTGAGGACCACAATGGTAATAAGACAGAGTCCTCGATGATGCACTGACTTTCTTGGGTGACTAACTCGGTCCTTATTCCAGGAATAAATGTTATCTTAATTTATGTAAGTTGCAACCTTAATGATTCTATGTTAATGATTCTGTGTTAATAATGATTCTATGTTAATGATTCTGTGTTAATAATGATTCTATGTTAATGATTCTATGTTAATGATTCTATGTTAATGATTCTATGTTAATGATTCTATGTTAATGATTCTATGTTAATGATACTATGTTAATGATTCTGTGTTAATGATTCTGTGTTAATGATTCTGTGTTAATGATTCTGTGTTAATGATTCTATGTTAATGATTCTATGTTAATGATTCTATGTTAATGATTCTGTGTTAATGATTCTGTGTTAATGATTCTATGTTAATGATACTTTGTTAATGATTCTATGTTAATGATTCTGTGTTAATGATTCTGTGTTAATG
The DNA here is from genome assembly GCF_038502225.1 of Cherax quadricarinatus. Classification (NCBI taxonomy): domain Eukaryota; kingdom Metazoa; phylum Arthropoda; class Malacostraca; order Decapoda; family Parastacidae; genus Cherax; species Cherax quadricarinatus. Next base: position 1,056,601 of record NC_091388.1, read on the forward strand.
ATTCTGTGTTAATGATTCTATGTTAATGATTCTGTGTTAATGATTCTGTGTTAATGATTCTGTGTTAATGATTCTTTGTTAATGATTCTATGTTAATGATTCTATGTTAATGATTCTGTGTTAATGATTCTGTGTTAATGATTCTGTGTTAATGATTCCGTGTTAATGATTCTGTGTTAATGATTCTGTGTTAATGATTCTATGTTAATGATTCTTTGTTAATGATTCTATGTTAATGATTCTGTGTTAATGATTCTGTGTTAATGATTCTATGTTAATGATTCTGTGTTAATGATTCTGTGTTTATGATTCTATGTTAATGATTCTGTGTTAATGATTTTATGTTAATGATTCTGTGTTAATGATTCTGTTTTATTGATTCTATGTTAATGATTCTATGTTAATGATTCTGTGTTAATGATTCTGTGTTAATGATTCTATGTTAATGATTCTTTGTTAATGATTCTGTGTTAATGATTCTTTGTTAATGATTCTATGTTAATGATTCTATGTTAATGATTCTGTGTTAATGATGCTATGTTAATGATTCTTTGTTAATGATTCTGTGTTAATGATTCTTTGTTAATGATTCTATGTTAATGATTCTATGTTAATGATTCTGTGTTAATGATTCTGTGTTAATGATTCTATGTTAATGATTCTGTGTTAATGATTCTATGTTAATGATTCTATGTTAATGATTCTTTGTTAATGATTCTATGTTAATGATTCTGTGTTAATGATTCTGTGCTAATGATTCTGTGTAAATGATTTTGTGTTAATGATTCTGTGTTAATGATTCTGTTAATGATTCTATGTAAATGATTCTGTGTAAATGATTCTGTGCTAATGATTCTGTGTTAATGATTCTATGTTAATGATTCTTTGTTAATGATTCTGTGTTAATGATTCTGTGCTAATGATTCTGTGCTAATGATTCTGTGTAAATGATTCTGTGTTAATGATTCTGTGTTAATGATTCTGTGTTAATGATTCTATGTTAATGATTCTGTGTAAATGATTCTGTGCTAATGATTCTGTGCTAATGATTCTGTGTTAATGATTGTGTAAATAATTTTGTTTAAATGATTCTGTGCAAATGAATCTGTGCTAATGATTCTGTGCTAATGATTCTGTGCTAATGATTCTGTGCTAATGATTCTGTGTTAATGATTCTGTGCTAATGATTCTGTGTTAATGATTCTATGTTAATGATTCTATGTTAATGATTCTATGTTAATGATTCTTTGTTAATGATTCTATGTTAATGATTCTGTGTTAATGATTCTGTGTTAATGATTCTATGTTAATGATTCTTTGTTAATGATTCTATGTTAATGATTCTATGTTAATGATTCTGTGTTAATGATTCTATGTTAATGATTGCTAATGATTCTATGTTAATGATTCTGTGTTAATGATTGTGTGTTAATGATTCTGTGTTAATGATTCTATGTTAATGATTCTGTGTTAATGATTCTGTGTTAATGATTCTGTGTTAATGATTCTTTGTTAATGATTCTATGTTAATGATTCTATGTTAATGATTCTGTGTTAATGATTCTATGTTAATGATTCTGTGTTAATGATTCTATGTTAATGATTCTGTGTTAATGATTCTGTGTTAATGATTCTATGTTAATGATTCTATGTTAATGATTCTGTGTTAATGATTCTGTGTTAATGATTCTGTGTTAATGATTCTATGTTAATGATTCTGTGTTAATGATTCTATGTTAATGATTCTATGTTAATGATTCTGTGTTAATGATTCTGTGTTAATGATTCTGTGTTAATGATTCTTTGTTAATGATTCTATGTTAATGATTCTGTGTTAATGATTCTGTGTTAATGATTCTATGTTAATGATTCTGTGTTAATGATTCTATGTTAATGATTCTGTGTTAATGATTCTATGTTAATGATTCTTTGTTAATGATTCTGTGTTAATGATTCTTTGTTAATGATTCTATGTTAATGATTCTATGTTAATGATTCTGTGTTAATGATTCTATGTTAATGATTCTGTGTTAATGATTCTATGTTAATGATTCTTTGTTAATGATTCTATGTTAATGATTCTGTGTTAATGATTCTATGTTAATGATTCTATGTTAATGATTCTATGTTAATGATTCTATGTTAATGATTCTGTGTTAATGATTCTATGTTAACGATTCTGTGTAAATGATTCTGTGCTAATGATTGTGTGTTAATGATTCTGTGTTAATGATTCTATGTTAATGATTCTTTGTTAATGATTCTTTGTTAATGATTCTGTGTTAATGATTCTGTGTTAATGATTCTGTGCTAATGATTCTGTGCTAATGATTCTGTGCTAATGATTCTGTGTAAATGATTGTGTTAATGATTCTGTGTTAATGATTCTATGTTAATGATTCTGTGTTAATGATTCTGTGTAAATGATTCTGTGCTAATGATTCTGTGTTAATGATTCTGTGCTAATGATTCTGTGTTAATGATTCTGTGCTAATGATTCTGTGTTAATGATTCTATGTTAATGATTCTGTGTAAATGATTCTGTGCTAATGATTCTGTGTTAATGATTCTGTGTTAATGATTCTGTGTAAATGATTCTGTGCTAATGATTCTGTGTTAATGATTCTGTGTTAATGAATCTATGTTAATGGTTCTTTGTTAATGATTCTGTGTTAATGATTCTGTGTTAATGATTCTGTGCTAATGATTCTGTGCTAATGATTATGTGTAAATGATTCTGTGTTAATGATTCTGTGTTAATGATTCTGTGTTAATGATTCTATGTTAATGATTCTGTGTAAATGATTCTGTGCTAATGATTCTGTGTTAATGATTCTGTGCTAATGATTCTGTGTTAATTATTCTGTGCTAATGATTCTGTGTTAATGATTCTATGTTAATGATTCTATGTTAATGATTCTATGTTAATGATTTTGTGTAAATAATTTTGTTTAAATGATTCTGTGCTAATGATTCTGTGCTAATGATTCTGTGCTAATGATTCTGTGCTAATGATTCTGTGCTAATGATTCTGTGCTAATGATTCTGTGCTAATGATTCTGTGCTAATGATTCTGTGCTAATGATTCTGTGTTAATGATTCTGTGCTAATGATTCTGTGTTAATGATTCTGTGCTAATGATTCTATGTTAATGATTCTATGTTATTGATTCTATGTTATTGATTCTATGTTAGTGATTCTATGTTAATGATTCTATGTTAATGATTCTATGTTAATGATTCTATGTTAATGATTCTATGTTAATGATTCTATGTTAATGATTCTATGTTAATGATTCTATGTTAATGATACTATGTTAATGATTCTATGTTAATGATTCTATGTTAATGATTCTATGTTAATGATTCTATGTTAATGATTCTATGTTAATGATTCTATGTTAATGATTCTATGTTAATGATTCTATGTTAATGATACTATGTTAATGATTCTATGTTAATGATTCTATGTTAATGATTCTATGTTAATGATTCTGTGTTAATGATTCTGTGTTAATGATTCTGTGTTAATGATTCTATGTTAATGATTCTATGTTAATGATTCTATGTTAATGATTCTATGTTAATGATTCTATGTTAATGATTCTATGTTAATGATTCTATGTTAATGATACTATCAGAGATGCTGTTTATACCACACAACATCGTCACAAAGATCACATGAGATACTAAGAGTCATCTTCGGTTGGGATGCTGGGAGTAATACAGATTACATACACACAGATGTATGTCTCAGTCGTGAATAGGTTATGTGTAGTCGATAGGCTTTCAACCTCGTTAATCTTGCCGTCCTACTTAACATTGCCTTTTTCCCCTCGTTAATTCTATGATTCACCTGGTCTATCCTAGAGTCATCTGCTGACAAGTCTATTCCCAAATATCTGAATACATTCACTTCGTCAATACTCCCTCCCCCCCCCCCATTCTAGGCTTTTGAGGCCTAGTAGTCTAGAGAGTAACTTGGGGAACCTTGCCAGACTCCCCTGACGTAGTTTCGAGTCCTGCTGACTGCTGTCTATCTCTGTATGTACCTCCACTTGTCTGTGCATCAAGCACTGAGATTATATATTTGCTTGTTTAGTGAATAATGAGGTGATGGAGATTTCATTCAAGGCTTTTGTTCACTTGTTAAAAGTCCTGAGACCATTTCCTTCCATGGGCTTTTATTTTCCATGCAGGTTGATGGTCAAATGTTCAGTGTCTTGGGTGACTTAATTCCGCTGTAACAAGAAGATGTGAAGTATTTTACCAAATCTCCTCATATATATATATATATATATATATATATATATATATATATATATATATATATATATATATATATATATATATGCAAAACAACCACTCTAAAAAAATAGAGAAATTCCAAACGCTTTCGTGACTACTCACATTATCAAGGAACTATGGTTCCTTGATAATGTGAGTAGTCACGAAAGCGTTTGGAATTTCTCTATTTTTTTAGAGTGGTTGTTTTGCATATATATATATATATATATATATATATATATATATATATATATATATTATTGTAACCGCGAACGAGTGGTATTGATCAATAACAACACTGCGCTAGCCAAGGATTCGAACCCATGTTGTACTGTCCTGTACTGTCCAGAACCACATGACGCTTTAAACCACAGGACCACCCAACCCTACAAGAATGGTTTAAAGCGTCATGTGGTTCTCGTTTACCATGAGGCAGGCCAGTACAACATGGGTATAATATAAACAAATATAAAATAAACAAATGTACCAGTGCACAAACAGTCTTGTAGTATCAGCACAGGAGAACATGTTTACGGAGAGTGCACCAACAGGAGCAAACCCAAGTGTGCTGTCTCCCCTAGCTGCTCGGTTAGGAAATCCAGTCCAAAAAATTCTGGAAGACAAGAAACTGGTGAATGCTTACAAAACTACTCCACAGGCACCACCTATGCAGTCCCAAGAATCTTCCCCAATCTACCGAGCTCTGGCAGGGCACCTACTGCCTCCTCTACCAACAACAATGTCTGGACCTCCTCCACTGCCCAACCCCCCCAACCCTGGTATGCACCAAGCCCAAGGTCCACTCTCCTACCCTATCTCCTCAGAGCCTATACAATATGGAGTAATGAAGAGGACTCTGATGTACATGATGGCCTGTGACATGGCACGGAGCGATGACCAGCTCTGCTCTACCATCATCAACGAAATGTTATTAACAAATGGAGCCTCAGCTATAATATTCCCAGATACAGTGCACTCATTAATGAGTCCCTCCCCTCCAACCAGGTTGCATGCATCCCCCCAACACCCACACCTAACCCCCCCAACAGGGAAGAAACGACCCCTTCACCTGCACCAGTCAGGCTGACTCTAATGACCAATCAGGTTCCACCGATGCTCTGAATGATGCAGCCGCTGGACATCCAGCTAAACTCAACCTCGTACCCTTCCACGAAGAGAGCCCAATGTCTGCCATTCCCGAGGTGGATGGGAATGATAGCCCAGTGCACTTCGGGAACGAGGCAGCTGACGTGTCCCTAGAAAGATGACGAATCTCATTCGTCAATTAGTGTAACCATCACCAGCAATACTGATGACCAACAATTCTGTTCTCAGAGAACTACTCAACACTACAGCCACCCTCCCCCCAACGAATCGAGCAGAGAGAGAGCATGCACACACCAGGAGGCTATAACCTCAGACCACAATACTCTGTAGGTAGAAACAAGGCAAAATACACTAAATAATGGGGATCACGAATTTACAACTTAACATACAACACTTCTTCAACAGCCAATACCTCTTAGAAACAGAACTATGCAACTATAACCCAGACATTATCCTCCTGAACAAGACAGCAGCCAGACCAGACCAACCTATAAAGCTGCGTGGATACTCAACAATAGAGGAATCCAAATGGCCCTACAGTGGATTGGCCGTCTTAGTGAAGAAAGGACATGAATTCCGTAACATTCATGTTGATGAGGATAACATCATAACGACAGAACTGACAATCTCTTATGGACGATTATTAGTGGGAATGGGTTACTTCACCCCCAGACAGCCTTACAAAGAGTCCATTTCCCTTCACCAGTTACTTAGTAGGAATGTCCCTACAGTCCTAGCAGGGGATTTCAATGCCCATCACCCAGCTCACTTCAACTGCGGCGCCGCTCAACCACTCGGTAACCAAAAGGGTAAACAGCTTTTCAATATAATGACAGCAAGAAACTTATCATTCCAAGGTCCATTCATTAAGACATATGTGGGCCCCCACCTGGGGACCCCTGACGTTGTACTTACCAACAGAGATTGTGACCTATTCCACCGCAGAGCCTCACCAGGCTGTAATGTTGGGTCAGACCACATTCCTGTCATAAAGCTTCAGACGTCACTATTCCACATACCCATCCACCCGAAACCCAACCTAAGAACACTAGGATTTGACCCGTTCAGGGACTACCTAGGAAATGACCATACTGTTTCACTTGAGAACCAGCCCTCAACTGCAGCAGATGAGGCTATTAGCTCCCTCCACGACAGAATCACCGAGGCCATCCAGGCATCCTGCGAACTAACAACATCAAGGACCTACCAGCAGTGCAAACCAACCAGAGAGATTAAGGACAGGAGGTTTATTACCTGCAAGTAATTTGGGTGAGGTAAGTGAGACTTAAATCACAGTAGGTCGCTGAACTGCCACTCCTTTGACAGCTCACTTCTTACCAGTCCCACAAAAAAAGCTAGATCTAACATTAAATTAATAAGTACAATATTAAAACCAGCTACTCTGGTAAATTAAAGTGGTGTAGACTGAATAGGATTAGGCTTGCTGGGTACTTTGTATTACCACTTACCATTTAATTACAACACCTGCCTAACATCTAGATCCTACACTGTCCAGCTAGAAATCTAAATGCAAAGACTAAGGTGTACTTCCCTGTGAGTGATGTTCCCTTATCTTTCACCATCCACACGTAATAGTTGAGGTCTCACAAATTTCCTGTCCCAGTACTTCAGCAGGGGACATTAACACGGGTTCCTATTACAAATTCAGGCCGAAACACCTCAAATTGGCCTCGAAAAACGCCGAATTACATTGCACAATTAAGTCGAGTGCCAACACATTAAATTTAATATGGTGTCCCCCTGCAGCGGCTCTTTCACACCCCCCCTTCACTTAAAATTTCTTGAAGGGTCCAAATAGCATCACATTTTAATATGCAATTATTATATTATACAAGTATATGTTCTGCATTTAGGAAAATTATGTACAAATTTTCCACACTGTGGCCGAGCGTTCATTCCTAAACGATTTAATTTAAATTATTTTTGTACACATTGCAAATGGCGTCTCCCCGGTGTCCCTACTGGCTGTTCCACACCCCCCCCTTCACTTAAAATTTCTCGAAGGATCCAAATAGCATCACATTTTAATACACAAAAATTATATTATTCATTTATATGTTGTACATTTACGATAATTATATAATTACAGGAGGCCTGGTCACAGACCGGGCCTCGGGGGCGTTGACCCCCGGAACTCTCTCCAGGTAAACTCTCCAGGTAAACAAAATTTCCACATCTACCAAGCTGAGTGTAGAAGACACAATTAAATGGAACAGCCCATCTGGGCTGTACTACAGAGGCTGAAGAGAGAATTAATTACTGACTCACGAAATCGTAACGACACGATTGTAAACAAACCATATCACGGGTGGGGTTAGAACCTGTAATCAGAGGGTCATAAAACTCTAGACCGACGCGTTAGTCACTGGACCAGCTAGCACGACACGAGCGAGAGTTCGTCACGGCTATGCTAGCGGGAGATTCCTCTCTGAAAACTTGCATTTGTGGTCACAGTGGTGGCCTATGCTAATATTCCTAAGGGGTATAAATATACCTCGTTGGATGAATCTTATTGTGGCTAGCTGGCCCAGTGGCTAACGCGTCGGTCTGGAGTTTTATGACTGACAGCGGGTTCTAACCCCACCCGTGGTATGATTTAACTGAGTACAGTACCAGGTCTTCCTAGTATTGGGTCTTCCTAGTACTGAGTATAGTACTAGGTCTTCCCAGCACTGGGGTCCTCCTAGTCTTCCCAGTGGCTAACGCGTCGGTCTTGAGTTTCATGACTCTCTAACCATAGGTTCTAACCCCACCCGTGGTATGGTTTGGAATTAATCACCTTGATCATCCACCACAAAAGAGAAATATGTAAATATCTTGTCCTCCAAGCTTATCAACACAAACGTTATCCAGAACAGTTCTGGAGTAAGATCCGCCGGCTGCTGAGAGCTAAACCCTCACTCACTCAACTTGTTACACTCCTTCACCGATGTAGACGGCAAGGAAGTAACTACCCTTATCGAGGACCCACAGGACCAAGCCAGTCTGATGTGTGAAGTCTGGGAGAAAATTCTCTCTCACATTAATAGAAGATTTAACAATAAGACTGACAGTGGGTTAGTTCATTACCTTTGTAAATTGTGAGTTCATTACCTTTGTAAATTGTGAGTTCATTACCTTTGTAAATTGTGAGTTCATTACCTTTGTAAATTGTGAGTTCATTACCTTTGTAAATTGTGAGTTCATTACCTTTGTAAATTGTGAGTTCATTACCTTTGTAAATTGTGAGTTCATTACCTTTGTAAATTGTGAGTTCATTACCTTTGTAAATTGTGAGTTCATTACCTTTGTAAATTGTGAGTTCATTACCTTTGTAAATTGTGAGTTCATTACCTTTGTAAATTGTGAGTTCATTACATTTGTAAATTGTGAGTTCATTACCTTTGTAAATTGTGAGTTCATTACCTTTGTAAATTGTGAGTTCATTACATTTGTAAATTGTGAGTTCATTACATTTGTAAATTGTGAGTTCATTACCTTTGTAAATTGTGAGTTCATTACCTTTGTAAATTGTGAATTCATTACCTCTGTAACTTGCTCAGCTATCAAAACTTTGGAGTCCAGTCCCTGGACCAATTATGTACCTCTGTAATCTTTTGACTACCGCCCACAGGATGGGTATGTGGTGACTACCGCCCACAGGATGGGTATGGGGTGACTACCGCCCACAGGATGGGTATGTGGTGACTACCGCCCACAGGATGGGTATGGGGTGCATAATAAACATATTAAACTAACAGTGGGTTAGCCAATGGAGGGTTGACAACCAGGCAGACTTCCACCCAATACCATCAACTGATACAGCTACCCTCAAAATCGAACACCGCCTCACCAGATCACCAGATGTGTCAAGTCTTAGGCCCAATGAGAAATAAGGTACCAGGCCTCTCAGGCCTAACCACAAAACAATTAAAATACCTACCCCGCAACTACAAGATTTCTCTTGTTAACATCTATGACGCCATCTTGGCATCTGAACACTTTCCAGTGGCACTTAAGACAGCGACGATGATTTTCAATGCTAATCCCAACAAAGACAAACCGGAAAACTACAGACCTATCTCCTTACTGGAAGTTATTGGCAAAGTCTTTGAAAAAAAAATGATCTCCAGTAGACTGAACTACAATATAGGAGTTCAAGAACCTCTTCTCTGAAAAGTAGTTTGGCTCCAGGACCCACTGAGGAACCCAACACACTATCAGTATCATCTTCGATGCTGTAAATAGCTTGAAGAAACAGGGGAATTTGGCCCTAATTGCAACTAGGGACGTACACAAGGCCTTTTGACAGCCTGTGGCACGACGGCCTCATTACTTGCACACCTTCCTGACCACAACTAGACCTTTCTTAAGCTCATATACAACTTATCAGGAAAAAGTCTGCAAAACCTTTCACACCGACAGCTGGAGTGCCACAGGGTTCATGACTCAGCCACAAACTCTTTAATATATTCGTAAATGATTTCCCCCAGTTTGAATTCAACGATACCATCATTACCCAATTTGCTGACGATGTCATCCATGCCATCCACCACTGTCTCGGGAATCAACAAGCATAGAAGGGTAATAGAGAAAATGAATGCAGAACTAGGAAGAACAGCCAACTGGGAGAAGAAAGAGAGAATCACGACCAGTCCAGAGAACGTCCTCATTAGCACCACTGGTTGCCTTGTATCAACTATTGACACGAAAGGAGGTATCTCCATCAGAGGGACACATATTGCTATGAGAAACCTGAATAAGATCCTGGGATATGAGATCAACAGATTACTCCTCTCCACATCTCACGTCTCCAAAAAAGTGAACCTCGCAAAATTCAGCCTCAGCCAGCTATTCAGGATTAACGAAGCTCCTCCCACACAAGAAGTACCTTTACAAGACCTTTGCTTGAATATCCTTCTGTGCCTATGTCACTAACAACAAAATCCAACATGTTAAGGCTACAAAGAGTCGAAAACAGAGCACTCCGCTTTATTACGGACACCAGGTTAAGAGACAGAATCAAGATGGAAGATCTACACATCCAACAGGGGATCGATGCCGTAAATATCAGGCAAAAAATAGGAGAGGCAACTATACCCTCATGAATCATAGTTTACAGTCATTTACCGACATGATAATTTACAGTGACCAACTCTTCACATAATTTTAACTTAGTGATAGCTGCCATAAGGTCGATAATGCCGAGTATAGGAATGGGACGTTGTATAAACCCCTTTAGTCTTCCCACAACAGAAATTTCACAACCAAATATGTCAGGAATTAGAAGCTGACCGATACTGATCCGTCTAAGTGGTGACCAAAACAAACTTATGGTTTTAGATCCAAGGAAGATAAAAATATATACTCCAGGACTTGATTCAATAGAGAACAAAAAAGGTACAATATTGTGGATGGAATATCTGTGCTACTGGTCCTGGATGCTAGTCTGGTGCATCCTAGCATCTCTGCTACTGGTCCTGGATGCTCGTTTGATGCATCCTAGCATCTCTGCTACTGGTCCTGGATGCTCGTCTGTTGCGTCCTTGTATCTGTGCTACTGGTCCTGGATGCTCGTCTGATGCATCCTAGCATCTCTGCTACTGGTCCTGGATGCTCGTCTGATGCATCCTAGCATCTCTGCTACTGGTCCTGGATGCTCGTCTGATGCATCCTAGCATCTCTGCTACTGGTCCTGGATGCTCGTCTGATGCATCCTAGCATCTGTGCTACTGGTCCTGGATGCTCGTCTGATGCATCCTAGCATCTCTGCTACTGGTCCTGGATGCTCGTCTGATGCATCCTAGCATCTCTGCTACTGGTCCTGGATGCTTGTTTGATGCATCCTAGCATCTCAGCTACTGGTCCTGGATGCTAGTCTGCTACTGGTCCTGGATGCTAGTCTGGTGCATCCTAGCATCTCTGCTACTGGTCCTGGATGCTAGTCTGCTGCATCCTAGCATCTCTGCTACTGGTCCTGGATGCTAGTCTGATGCATCTAGCATCTGTGCTACTGGTCCTGGATGCTAGTCTGATGCATCCTAGCATCTGTGCTACTGGTCCTGGATGCTCGTCTGATGCATCCTAGCATCTCTGCTACTGGTCCTGGATGCTCGTTTGATGCATCCTAGCATCTCTGCTACTGGTCCTGGATGCTAGTCTGATGCATCCTAGCATCTCTGCTACTGGTCCTGGATGCTCGTTTGATGCATCCTAGCATCTCTGCTACTGGTCCTGGATGCTCAACTGCTGCATCCTAGCATCTCTGCTACTGGTCCTGGATGCTCGTCTGATGCATCCTAGCATCTCTGCTACTGGTCCTGGATGCTAGTCTGCTGCATCCCAGCATCTCTGCTACTGGTCCTGGATGCTCGTCTGATGCATCCTAGCATCTGTGCTACTGGTCCTGGATGCTAGTCTGCTGCATCCTAGCATCTCTGCTACTGGTCCTGGATGCTAGTCTGATGCATCTAGCATCTGTGCTACTGGTCCTGGATGCTAGTCTGATGCATCCTAGCATCTGTGCTACTGGTCCTGGATGCTCGTCTGATGCATCCTAGCATCTCTGCTACTGGTCCTGGATGCTCGTTTGATGCATCCTAGCATCTCTGCTACTGGTCCTGGATGCTAGTCTGATGCATCTAGCATCTCTGCTACTGGTCCTGGATGCTCGTCTGATGCATCCTAGCATCTCTGCTACTGGTCCTGGATGCTAGTCTGCTGCATCCTAGCATCTCTGCTACTGGTCCTGGATGCTAGTCTGATGCATCTAGCATCTGTGCTACTGGTCCTGGATGCTCGTCTGATGCATCCTAGCATCTCTGCTACTGGTCCTGGATGCTCGTTTGATGCATCCTAGCATCTCTGCTACTGGTCCTGGATGCTCGACTGCTGCATCCTAGCATCTCTGCTACTGGTCCTGGATGCTCGTCTGATGCATCCTAGCATCTCTGCTACTGGTCCTGGATGCTAGTCTGCTGCATCCCAGCATCTCTGCTACTGGTCCTGGATGCTCGTCTGATGCATCCTAGCATCTGTGCTACTGGTCCTGGATGCTCGTCTGTTGCATCCTAGCATCTCTGCTACTGGTCCTGGATGCTCGTTTGATGCATCCTAGCATCTCTGCTACTGGTCCTGGATGCTCGTCTGATGCATCCTAGCATCTGTGCTACTGGTCCTGGATGCTAGTCTGATGCATCCTAGCATCTGTGCTACTGGTCCTGGATGCTCGTTTGATGCATCCTAGCATCTCTGCTACTGGTCCTGGATGCTCGTCTGATGCATCCTAGCATCTCTGCTACTGGTCCTGGATGCTCGTCTGATGCATCCTAGCATCTCTGCTACTGGTCCTGGATGCTCGTTTGATGCATCCTAGCATCTCTGCTACTGGTCCTGGATGCTCGTTTGATGCATCCTAGCATCTCTGCTACTGGTCCTGGATGCTAGTCTGGTGCATCCTAGCATCTCTGCTACTGGTCCTGGATGCTCGTCTGATGCATCCTAGCATCTGTGCTACTGGTCCTGGATGCTCGTTTGATGCATCCTAGCATCTCTGCTATTGGTCCTGGATGCTCGTTTGATGCATCCTAGCATCTCTGCTATTGGTCCTGGATGCTCGTTTGATGCATCCTAGCATCTCTGCTATTGGTCCTGGATGCTCGTTTGATGCATCCTAGCATCTCTGCTATTGGTCCTGGATGCTCGTCTGATGCATCCTAGCATCTGTGCTACTGGTCCTGGATGCTCGTCTGTTGCGTCCTTGTATCTGTGCTACTGGTCCTGGATGCTCGTCTGTTGCGTCCTTGTATCTGTGCTACTGGTCCTGGATGCTCGTCTGTTGCGTCCTTGTATCTGTGCTACTGGTCCTGGATGCTCGTCTGATGCATCCTAGCATCTGTGCTACTGGTCCTGGATGCTCGTCTGTTGCATCCTAGCATCTGTGCTACTGGTCCTGGATGCTCGACTGTTGCGTCCTTGTATCTGTGCTACTAGTCCTGGATGCTCGACTGTTGGGTCCTTGTATCTGTGCTACTAGTCCTGGATGCTCGACTGTTGGGTCCTTGTATCTGTGCTACTAGTCCTGGATGCTCGACTGTTGCGTCCTTGTATCTGTGCTACTAGTCCTGGATGCTCGACTGTTGCGTCCTTGTATCTGTGCTACTAGTCCTGGATGCTCGACTGTTGCGTCCTTGTATCTGTGCTACTAGTCCTGGATGCTCGACTGTTGCGTCCTTGTATCTGTGCTACTAGTCCTGGATGCTCGTCTGTTGCGTCCTTGTATCTGTGCTACTAGTCCTGGATGCTCGTCTGTTGCGTCCTTGTATCTGTGCTACTAGTCCTGGATGCTCGTCTGTTGCGTCCTTGTATCTGTGCTACTAGTCCTGGATGCTCGTCTGTTGCGTCCTTGTATCTGTGCTACTAGTCCTGGATGCTCGACTGTTGCGTCCTTGTATCTGTGCTACTGGTCCTGGATGCTCGACTGTTGCGTCCTTGTATCTGTGCTACTGGTCCTGGATGCTCGACTGTTGCGTCCTTGTATCTGTGCTACTAGTCCTGGATGCTCGTCTGTTGCGTCCTTGTATCTGTGCTACTAGTCCTGGATGCTCGACTGTTGCGTCCTTGTATCTGTGCTACTAGTCCTGGATGCTCGACTGTTGCGTCCTTGTATCTGTGCTACTAGTCCTGGATGCTCGACTGTTGCGTCCTTGTATCTGTGCTACTGGTCCTGGATGCTCGACTGATGCATCCAGCATCTGTGCTACTGGTCCTGGATGCTCGACTGATGCATCCAGCATCTGTGCTACTGGTCATGGATGCTCGACTGATGCATCCAGCATCTGTGCTATTTGTCCTGGATGCTCGTCTGATGCATCCTAGCATCTCTGCTACTGGTCCTGGATGCTCGTTTGATGCATCCTAGCATCTCTGCTAAAGGTCCTGGATGCTCGTCTGATGCATCCTAGCATCTGTGCTACTGGTCCTGGATGCTCGTCTGATGCATCCTAGCATCTGTGCTACTGGTCCTGGATGCTCGTCTGATGCATCCTAGCATCTGTGCTACTGGTCCTGGATGCTCGTCTGTTGCGTCCTTGTATCTGTGCTACTGGTCCTCTATGCTCGACTGTTGCGTCCTTGTATCTGTGCTACTGGTCCTGGATGCTCGTCTGTTGCGTCCTTGTATCTGTGCTACTGGTCCTGGATGCTCGTCTGATGCATCCTAGCATCTGTGCTACTGGTCCTGGATGCTCGTCTGTTGCGTCCTTGTATCTGTGCTACTGGTCCTGGATGCTCGTCTGATGCATCCTAGCATCTGTGCTACTGGTCCTGGATGCTCGTCTGATGCATCCTAGCATCTCTGCTACTGGTCCTGGTTGCTCGTCTGATGCATCCTAGCATCTCTGCTACTGGTCCTGGATGCTCGTCTGATGCATCCTAGCATCTCTGCTACTGGTCCTGGATGCTCGTCTGATGCATCCTAGCATCTGTGCTACTGGTCCTGGATGCTCGTCTGATGCATCCTAGCATCTGTGCTACTGGTCCTGGATGCTCGTCTGATGCATCCTAGCATCTGTGCTACTGGTCCTGGATGCTCGTCTGATGCATCCTAGCATCTGTGCTACTGGTCCTGGATGCTCGTCTGATGCATCCTAGCATCTGTGCTACTGGTCCTGGATGCTCGTCTGATGCATCCTAGCATCTGTGCTACTGGTCCTGGATGCTCGTCTGATGCATCCTAGCATCTGTGCTACTGGTCCTGGATGCTCGACTGTTGCGTCCTTGTATCTGTGCTACTGGTCCTGGATGCTCGTCTGATGCATCCTAGCATCTCTGCTACTGGTCCTGGATGCTCGTCTGATGCATCCTAGCATCTCTGCTACTGGTCCTGGATGCTCGTCTGATGCATCCTAGCATCTCTGCTACTGGTCCTGGATGCTCGTCTTATGCATCCTAGCATCTCTGCTACTGGTCCTGGTTGCTCGTCTGATGCATCCTAGCATCTGTGCTACTGGTCCTGGATGCTCGTCTGATGCATCCTAGCATCTCTGCTACTGGTCCTGGATGCTCGTCTGATGCATCCTAGCATCTCTGCTACTGGTCCTGGATGCTCGTCTGATGCATCCTACCATCTCTGCTACTGGTCCTGGTTGCTCGTCTGATGCATCCTAGCATCTCTGCTACTGGTCCTGGATGCTCGTCTGATGCATCCTAGCATCTCTGCTACTGGTCCTGGATGCTCGTCTGTTGCGTCCTTGTATCTGTGCTACTGGTCCTGGATGCTCGTCTGTTGCGTCCTTGTATCTGTGCTACTGGTCCTGGATGCTCGTCTGATGCATCCTAGCATCTCTGCTACTGGTCCTGGTTGCTCGTCTGATGCATCCTAGCATCTCTGCTACTGGTCCTGGATGCTCGTCTGATGCATCCTAGCATCTCTGCTACTGGTCCTGGATGCTCGTCTGATGCATCCTAGCATCTCTGCTACTGGTCCTGGATGCTCGTCTGATGCATCCTAGCATCTCTGCTACTGGTCCTGGATGCTCGTCTGATGCATCCTAGCATCTCTGCTACTGGTCCTGGTTGCTCGTCTGTTGCGTCCTTGTATCTGTGCTACTGGTCCTGGATGCTCGTCTGATGCATCCTAGCATCTCTGCTACTGGTCCTGGATGCTCGTCTGATGCATCCTAGCATCTCTGCTACTGGTCCTGGATGCTCGTCTGATGCATCCTAGCATCTCTGCTACTGGTCCTGGATGCTCGTCTGTTGCGTCCTTGTATCTGTGCTACTGGTCCTGGATGCTCGTCTGATGCATCCTAGCATCTCTGCTACTGGTCCTGGATGCTCGTCTGATGCATCCTAGCATCTCTGCTACTGGTCCTGGATGCTCGTTTGATACATCCTAGCATCTGTGCTACTGGTCCTGGATGCTCGATTGATGCATCCTAGCATCTGTGCTACTGGTCCTGGATGCTCGTCTGATGCATCCTAGCATCTGTGCTACTGGTCCTGGATGCTCGTCTGCTGCATCCTAGCATCACTGCTACTGGTCCTGGATGCTCGTTTGATGCATCCTAGCATCTCTGCTACTGGTCCTGGATGCTCGTCTGATGCATCCTAGCATCTCTGCTACTGGTCCTGGATGCTCGTTTGATGCATCCTAGCATCTCTGCTACTTGTCCTGGCTGCTCGTCTGATGCATCCTAGCATCTCTGCTACTGGTCCTGGATGCTCGTCTGATGCATCCTAGCATCTCTGCTACTGGTCCTGGTTGCTCGTCTGATGCATCCTAGCATCTCTGCTACTGGTCCTGGATGCTCGTCTGATGCATCCTAGCATCTCTGCTACTGGTCCTGGATGCTCGTCTGTTGCATCCTAGCATCTGTGCTACTGGTCCTGGATGCTCGTCTGATGCATCCTAGCATCTCTGCTACTGGTCCTGGATGCTTGTCTGTTGCATCCTAGCATCTCTGCTACTGGTCCTGGATGCTCGTCTGATGCATCCTAGCATCTCTGCTACTGGTCCTGGATGCTCGTCTGATGCATCCTAGCATCTCTGCTACTGGTCCTGGATGCTCGTCTGTTGCGTCCTTGTATCTGTGCTACTGGTCCTGGATGCTCGTCTGATGCTTCCTAGCATCTCTGCTACTGGTCCTGGATGCTTGTCTGTTGCATCCTAGCATCTCTGCTACTGGTCCTGGATGCTCGTCTGATGCATCCTAGCATCTGTGCTACTGGTCCTGGATGCTCGTCTGTTGCATCCTAGCATCTCTGCTACTGGTCCTGGATGCTCGTCTGTTGCGTCCTTGTATCTGTGCTACTGGTCCTGGATGCTCGTCTGTTGCGTCCTTATATCTGTGCTAGTGGTCCTGGATGCTCGTCTGATGCATCCTAGCATCTCTGCTACTGGTCCTGGATGCTCGTCTGATGCATCCTAGCATCTGTGCTACTGGTCCTGGATGCTCGTCTGATGCATCCTAGCATCTCTGCTACTGGTCCTGGATGCTCGTCTGTTGCATCCTAGCATCTGTGCTACTGGTCCTGGATACTCGTCTGTTGCGTCCTTGTATCTGTGCTACTGGTCCTGGATGCTCGTCTGTTGCGTCCTTGTGTCTGTGCTACTGGTCCTGGTTAAGCATCATTACCAGATGGTAGATCATCATGAATACTGAGAGGAAGAGAAAGCAGACATACAATGGATGTTTGTAGGTGAAAGATACAGGTGTATCTAATGTTGCTTTTTACTGTGCCAACGTTTCCTCTCCAGCTGCTGGAGAGCGAAACGTTGCCACAATCAAATACCACATTAGTTACATGTGTGACCTAAGATTTTGTCGGTAATTCTACCATTTAACGAGTTTAATGGAGTTTATGGAGGCTGAGTTGCCGGAAAAAACAAGACGTAATGCTGACATCCAGAGAAAATGATTCACGGGAGACTGAAGATATGATAAGATAAGATTGTTCGGAGTTTTAAACCCGGAGGGTTAGTCACCCAGGATAAACCAAGAAAGTCAGTGCGTCATCGAGGACTGTCTATTGTGGTCCTCAATTTTGTCCCCCAGGATGCCACTCACACCAGTCACCTAACACCCAGGATGTGGCCCACACCAGTCCACTAGCACCCAGGATGCCACCCACACCAGCCCACTAATACCCAGGATGCCACCCACACCAGTCCACTAACACCCAGGATGCCACCCACACCAGCCCACTAATACCCAGGATGCCATCCACACCAGTCCACTAACACCCAGGATGCCACCCACACCAGCCCACTAATACCCAGGATGCCACCCACACCAGGATGTGGCCCACACCAGTCCACTAACATCCAGGATGTGACCCACACCAGTCCACTAACACCCAGGATGCCACCCACACCAGTCCACTAACACCCAGGATGCCACCCACACCAGCCCACTAATACCCAGGATGCGACTCACACCAGTCCACTAACACCCAGGATGCCACCCACACGAGCCCACTAATACCCAGGATGCCACCCACACCAGGATGTGGCCCACACCAGTCCACTAACACCCAGGATGCCACCCACACCAGTCCACTAACACCCAGGATGCCACCCACACCAGTCCACTAACACCCAGGATGTCACGCACACCAGCCCACTAACACCCAGGTACCTACTTCCTGCTAGATGAACAGGACAACAGGTGTAAGGAAACACGTCGAAATGTTTCTTCCACGCCGGGAATCGAACCCGGGCTCTTCGTGTGTGAAACCAGAGCTTTACCAACCAGACAACGGGATCCCTAATGAATATATTGTAAAAAAATAATTAAAAAAAGGAAAAGAAAACACGTTGAACCTGTAGAAATAACCAATTAGTTTCAGAACCCTAGTAAGGGTTCAGAAATGAAAGGTCAGGCCTAGCAAACCTTACAGGTGCGTATTAAGGAGACCGAATGATGGATGGTCTGCGTATTGTTGGAATGTAATAATTACTTTGAGCTTCGCAGAAAGTTACTTAATTATTTTGAGATTCAGTTGAGGTAAGAAGAGACTTGTTAAGACTGATATACAGAACTGAAGGATGGAAGAGGCAAATATAAGAGAAAGAGAGAAATATGAGAGAAAAGAGAAATATGAGAGGGAAATATGAGAGAGAAATATGAGAGAGAGAAATATGAGAGAAATATGAGAGAAAGAGAGAAATATGAGAGAAATATGAAAAATATGAGAGGGAAATATGAGAGAAACAGAAATATGAGAGGGAAATATGAGAGAAAGCGAAATATGAGAGGGAAATATGAGAGAAAGAGAGAAATATGAGAGAAATATGAAAGAAATATGAGAGGGAAATATGAGAGAAACAGAAATATGAGAGGGAAATATGAGAGAAAGAGAAATATGAGAGAAAGAAAGAAATATAAGAGGGAAATATGAGAGGGAAATATGAGAGAGAAAGAGAAATATGAGAGAAAGAAAGAAATATAAGAGGGAAATATGAGAGGGAAATATGAGAGAAAGAGAGAAATATGAGAGGGAAATATGAGAGAAAGAGAAATATGAGAGGGAAATATGAGAGAAAGAGAAATATGAGAGAAAGAGAGAAATATGAGAGAAAGAGAGAAATATGAGAGGGAAATATGAGAGAAAGAGAAATATGAGAGAAAGAGAGAAATATGAGAGAAAGAGAGAAATATGAGAGAAAGAGAGAAATATGAGAGAAAGAGAGAAATATGAGAGGGAAATATAAGAGAAAGAAATATGAGAGAAAGAAATGTGAGAGAAAGAGAGAAAAAATGAGAGAACTCTAACTGAAGAAAAATAACCAGAGAAAACATAGAAACAAATAAATAACAATACCGTGACTGGAACAATACCGTGACTGGAACAATACCGTGACTGGAACAATACCGTGACTGGAACAATACCGTGGCTGGAACAATACCGTGGCTGGAACAATACCGTGGCTGGAACAATACCGTGACTGGAACAATACCGTGACTGGAACAATACCGCGACTGGAACAATACCGTGACTGGAACAATACCGTGACTGGAACAATACCGCGACTGGAACAATACCGTGACTGGAACAATACCGTGACTGGAACAATAGCGTGACTGGAACAATACCGTGACTGGAACAATACCGTGACTGGAACAATACCGCGGCTGGAACAATACCGTGACTGGAACAATACCGTGACTGGAACAATGCCGTCGCTGGAACAATACCGTGGCTGGAACAATACCGTGGCTGGAACAATACCGCGACTGGAACAATACCGCGACTGGAACAATACCGTGACTGGAACAATACCGCGACTGGAACAATACCGTGACTGGAACAATACCGTGACTGGAACAATACCGCGACTGGAACAATACCGTGACTGGAACAATACCGTGACTGGAACAATACCGTGACTGGAACAATACCGTGACTGGAACAATACCGTGACTGGAACAATACCGCGACTGGAACAATACCGTGACTGGAACAATACCGTGACTGGAACAATACCGTGACTGGAACAATACCGTGACTGGAACAATACCGTGACTGGAACAATACCGTGACTGGAACAATACCGTGACTGGAACAATACCGTGACTGGAACAATACCGTGGCTGGAACAATACCGTGGCTGGAACAATACCGTGACTGGAACAATACCGTGACTGGAACAATACCGTGACTGGAACAATACCGTGACTGGAACAATACCGTGACTGGAACAATACCGTGACTGGAACAATACCGTGACTGGAACAATACCGTGACTGGAACAATACCGTGGCTGGAACAATACCGTGACTGGAACAATACCGTGACTGGAACAATACCGTGACTGGAACAATACCGTGGCTGGAACAATACCGTGACTGGAACAATACCGTGACTGGAACAATACCCTGACTGGAACAATACCCTGACTGGAACAATACCCTGACTGGAACAATACCCTGACTGGATCAATACCGTGACTGGAACAATACCCTGACTGGAACAATACCGTGACTGGAACAATACCGTGACTGGAACAATACCCTGACTGGAACAATACCGTGACTGGAACAATACCGTGACTGGAACAATACCGTGACTGGAACAATACCGTGACTGGAACAGTAAACAAATAACCCGGACATAGAAGAGAGGAGCTGACCACAACGTTTCGGTCCGACTTGGGCCATTTACAAAGCCACACTGTGACTTTGTAAATGCTCCCAGTAGGACCGAAACGTTGTCATACACTCCCCTCTTCTATATCCAGGTTACTGAAACAGAACTGTCCACTTGCGCAAACATAGAAAGTGGAAAAAACAAGAACAAACAAAGACAACAGTTTAATAAATAATGCAAGAAAGAGAAAGTAAAGAACTAGAGAGAATTTAGAAAGTAGAGACGCGGAGTGAAAGTGGATCTAGGGAGACTAGAACTAAGAATGAATTTAGAATCACGAAATATCTAGGAAAAATACACTTAAAATTGAATTTTTGGAGGAAATGTTGTCAGAAATGAAGGTCACGAAGGATGATAGTCACGA
Organism: Cherax quadricarinatus; assembly: GCF_038502225.1. Classification (NCBI taxonomy): domain Eukaryota; kingdom Metazoa; phylum Arthropoda; class Malacostraca; order Decapoda; family Parastacidae; genus Cherax; species Cherax quadricarinatus. The sequence continues at coordinate 1,078,009 of NC_091388.1, forward strand.
AGGATGATAGTCACGAAGGATGATAGTCACGAAGGATGATAGTCACGAAGGGTGGTAGTCACGAAGGATGATAGTCACGAAGGGTGATAGTCACGAAGGATGATAGTCACGAAGGGTGATAGTCACGAAGGATGATAGTTACGAAGGGTGATAGTCACGAAGGATGATAGTCACGAAGGATGATAGTCACGAAGGATGATAGTCACGAAGGATGATAGTCACGGAGGGTGATAGTCACGAAGGATGATAGTCACGAAGGATGATAGTCACGAAGGATGATAGTCACGAAGGATGATAGTTACAAAGGGTGATAGTCACGAAGGATGATAGTTACGAAGGATGATAGTCACGAAGGATGATAGTCACGAAGGATGATAGTCACGAAGGATGATAGTCACGAAGGATGATAGTCACGAAGGATGATAGTTACGAAGGATGATAGTCACGAAGGATGATAGTCACGAAGGATGATAGTCACGAAGGATGATAGTCACGAAGGATGATAGTTACGAAGGATGATAGTCACGAAGGATGATAGTCACGAAGGATGATAGTTACGAAGGATGATAGTCACGAAGGATGATAGTCACGAAGGATGATAGTCACGAAGGATGATAGTCACGAAGGATGATAGTCACGAAGGATGATAGTTACGAAGGATGATAGTCACGAAGGATGATAGTCACGAAGGATGATAGTCACGAAGGATGATAGTCACGAATGATGATAGTCACGAAGGATGATAGTCACGAAGGATGATAGTCACGAAGGATGATAGTCACGAAGGATGATAGTCACGAAGGGTGATAGTCATGAAGGATGATAGTCACGAAGGGTGATGGTCACGAAGGATGACAGTCACGAATGATGATGGTCACGAAGGATGATAGTCACGAAGGATGATAGTCACGAAGGATGATAGTCACGAAGGATGATAGTCACGAAGGATGATAGTCACGAATGATGATAGTCACGAAGGATGATAGTCACGAAGGATGATAGTCACGAAGGATGATAGTCACGAAGGATGATAGTCAAGAAGGGTGATAGTCATGAAGGATGATAGTCACGAAGGTTGATGGTCACGAAGGATGACAGTCACGAATGATGATGACGAAGGATGATAGTCACGAAGGATGATAGTCACGAAGGATGATAGTCACGAAGGGTGATAGTCACGAAGGATGATAGTCACGAATGATGATAGTCACGAAGGATGATAGTCACGAAGGATGATAGTCATGAAGGATGATAGTCACGAAGGATGATAGTCACGAAGGATGATAGTCACGAAAGATGATAGTCACGAAGGATGATAGTCACGAAGGATGATAGTCACGAATGATGATAGTCACGAAGGATGATAGTCACGAAGGGTGATAGTCACGAAGGATGATAGTCACGAAGGGTGATAGTCATGAAGGATGATAGTCACGAAGGATGATAGTCACGAAGGATGATAGTCACGAAGGATGATAGTCACGAAGGATGATAGTCACGAAGGATGATAGTCACGAAGGATGATAGTCACGAAGGGTGATAGTCACGAAGGATGATAGTCACGAAGGATGATAGCCACGAAGGATGATAATCACGAAGGATGATAGTCACGAAGGATGATAGCCACGAAGGATGATAGTCACGAAGGATGATAGTCACGAAGGATGATAGTCACGAAGGGTGATAGTCACGAAGGATGATAGTCACGAAGGATGATAGTCACGAAGGATGATAGTCACGAAGGATGATAGTCACGAAGGATGATAGTCACGAAGGATGATAGTCACGAAGGATGATAGTCACGAAGGATGATAGTCACGAAGGATGATAGTCACGAAGGATGATAGTCACGAAGGATGATAGTCACGAAGGATGATAGTCACGAAGGATGATAGTCACGAAGGGTGATAGTCACGAAGGGTGATAGTCATGAAGGATGATAGTCACGAAGGATGATAGTCAAGAAGGATGATAGTCACGAAGGATGAGAGCCACGAAGGATGATATTCACGAAGGATGATAGTCACGAAGGATGATAGTCACGAAGGATGATAGTCACGAAGGGTGATAGTCACGAGGGATGATAGTCACGAGGGATGATAGTCACGAAGGATGATAGTCACGAGGGATGATAGTCACGAGGGATGATAGTCACGAGGGATGATAGTCACGAGGGATGATAGTCACGAAGGATGATAGTCACGAAGGATGATAGTCACGAAGGATGATAGTCACGAAGGATGATAGTCATGAAGGATGATAGTCACGAAGGGTGATAGTCACGAGGGATGATAGTCACGAAGGTTGATAGTCACGAAGGATGATAGTCACGAGGGATGATAGTCACGAGGGATGATAGTCACGAGGGATGATAGTCACGAAGGATGATAGTCACGAAGGATGATAGTCACGAAGGATGATACTCACGAAGGATGATAGTCACGAAGGATGATAGTCACGAAGGATGATAGTCACGAAGGATGATAGTCACGAAGGATGATAGTCACGAAGGATGATAGTCACGAAGGATGATAGTCACGAAGGATGATAGTCACGAAGGATGATAGTCATGAAGGATAATAGTCACGAAGGATGACAGTCACGAGGGATGATAGTCACGAAGAATGACAGTCACGAAGGATGATAGTCACGAAGGATGATAGTCACGAAGGATGATAGTCACGAAGGATGATAGTCACGAAGGATGATAGTCACGAAGGATGATAGTCACGAAGGATGATAGTCACGAAGGATGATAGTCACGAAGGATGATAGTCACGAAGGATGATAGTCACGAAGGATGATAGTCACGAAGGATGATAGTCACGAAGGATGATAGTCACGAAGGATGATAGTCATGAAGGATGATAGTCACGAAGGATGATAGTCACGAAGGATGATAGTCACGAAGGATGATAGTCACGAAGGGTGATAATCACGAAGGGTGATAGTCACGAAGGATGATAGTCACGAAGGGTGATAGTCACGAAGGATGATAGTCACGAAGGGTGATAGTCACGAAGGATGATAGTCACGAAGGATGATAGTCACGAAGGATGATACGAAGGATGATACTCACGAAGGATGATAGTCACGAGGGATGACAGTCACGATGGATGACAGTCACGAAGGATGACAGTCACGAAGGATGATAGTCACGAAGGATGATAGTCATGAAGGATCATAGTCATGAAGGATGATAGTCACGAAGGATGATAGTCACGAAGGATGATAGTCACGAAGGATGATAGTCACGAAGGATGATAGTCACGAAGGATGATAGTCACGAAGGATGATAGTCACGAAGGATGATAGTCACGAAGGATGATAGTCACGAAGGATGATAGTCATGAAGGATGATAGTCACGAAGGATGATAGTCATGAAGGATGATAGTCATGAAGGATGATAGTCACGAAGGATGATAGTCATGAAGGATGATAGTCATGAAGGATGATAGTCACGAAGGATGATAGTCATGAAGGATGATAGTCATGAAGGATGATAGTCATGAAGGATGATAGTCATGAAGGATGATAGTCATGAAGGATGATAGTCATGAAGGATGATAGTCACGAAGGATGATAGTCATGAAGGATGATAGTCATGAAGGATGATAGTCATGAAGGATGATAGTCATGAAGGATGATAGTCATGAAGGATGATAGTCACGAAGGATGATAGTCATGAAGGATGATAGTCATGAAGGATGATAGTCAAGAAGGATGAAGGATGATTGTCACGAAGGATGATAGTCATGAAGGATGATAGTCACGAAGGATGATAGTCATGAAGGATGATAGTCATGAAGGATGATAGTCACGAAGGATGATAGTCATGAAGGATGATAGTCATGAAGGATGATAGTCATGAAGGATGATAGTCATGAAGGATGATAGTCATGAAGGATGATAGTCATGAAGGATGATAGTCACGAAGGATGATAGTCATGAAGGATGAAGTCACGAAGGATGATAGTCATGAAGGATGATAGTCATGAAGGATGATAGTCACGAAGGATGATAGTCATGAAGGATGATAGTCATGAAGGATGATAGTCATGAAGGATGATAGTCATGAAGGATGATAGTCATGAAGGATGATAGTCATGAAGGATGATAGTCACGAAGGATGATAGTCATGAAGGATGATAGTCATGAAGGATGATAGTCACGAAGGATGATAGTCATGAAGGATGATAGTCATGAAGGATGATAGTCACGAAGGATGATAGTCATGAAGGATGATAGTCACGAAGGATGATAGTCATGAAGGATGATAGTCACGAAGGATGATAGTCATGAAGGATGATAGTCATGAAGGATGATAGTCACGAAGGATGATAGTCATGAAGGATGATAGTCATGAAGGATGATAGTCACGAAGGATGATAGTCACGAAGGATGATAGTCATGAAGGATGATAGTCATGAAGGATGATAGTCACGAAGGATGATAGTCATGAAGGATGATAGTCATGAAGGATGATAGTCACGAAGGATGATAGTCATGAAGGATGATAGTCATGAAGGATGATAGTCATGAAGGATGATAGTCACGAAGGATGATAGTCACGAAGGATGATAGTCACGAAGGATGATAGTCATGAAGGATGATAGTCACGAAGGATGATAGTCATGAAGGATGATAGTCATGAAGGATGATAGTCACGAAGGATGATAGTCATGAAGGATGATAGTCATGAAGGATGATAGTCATGAAGGATGATAGTCACGAAGGATGATAGTCACGAAGGATGATAGTCACGAAGGATGATAGTCATGAAGGATGACAGAAACAAACTCCCGAGTACCGTCATAGAAGCTAAAACGTTACGTAGTTTTAAAACTAGGTTAGATAAATACAAGAGTGGGTGTGGGTGGGTGTGAGTTGGACCTGACTAGCTTGTGGTACTAGGTCAGATGCCGTGTTCCTTAAGTGAATGTCACCTGTCCTGACTAGGATAAGGCATCGGCTTAAGCCGGTGGAAGAATTGGACCTGCCTCACATGGGCCAGTAGGCCTGATGCAGTGTTCCCACCACTGAAGCTTAAGTCATCTGAGACCTTCCACTGACCCACCACTGGAGCTTTTAAGTCATCTAAGACCTTCCACTGACCCACCACTGGAGCTTTTAAGTCATCTAAGACCTTCCACTGACCCACCACTGGAGCTTTTAAGTCATCTAAGACCTTCCACTGACCCACCACTGGAGCTTTTAAGTCATCTAAGACCTTCCACTGAAAACTTGCATTTGTGGTCACAGAGGTGCCTGTGCTAACTTTCCTATGGTGTAGAAATATACCTAGTTGGATGAATCTTATTGTGGCTAGCTGGTCTAGTGGCTAACGCGACGGGCTGGAGTTTTGAGACTCTATGACCGCGGGTTCAATCCCGGCCGGAGGTATGGTTTGGCTTCCACTGACCCACCACTGGAGCTTTTAGGTCATCTAAGACCTTCCACTGACCCACCACTGGAGCTTTTAGGTCATCTAAGACCTTCCACTGACCCACCACTGGAGCTTTTAGGTCATCTAAGACCTTCCACTGACCCACCACTGGAGCTTTAGGTCATCTAAGACCTTCCACTGACCCACCACTGGAGCTTTTAGGTCATCTAAGACCTTCCACTGACCCACCACTGGAGCTTTAGGTCATCTAAGACCTTCCACTGACCCACCACTGGAGCTTTAGGTCATCTAAGACCTTCCACTGACCCACCACTGGAGCTTTTAGGTCATCTAAGACCTTCCACTGACCCACTACACCAGTGGTTCCCAAACTGGGGGTAAATTACCCCCTGGGGGTAATTTAACCATTTTTGGGGGGTAATGGAGGGGTGACAGAAAAAAAGTTATGAATTCTGAAAATCAAGAAAACAATGCGGTACCCGGTATGAGGATTATTGTTAACTTTGTCTTAGTATATAAAGTTGTAAAGTAAACCTATTATAAGTAAGTAATAAAGTTAAACCAAATAACAATAAACATCAAAAACTAATATACAGTATTAGAAAAGAAGAAATATATAGCTAAGTGTGTGGAAACCCAAAAGTATTTTGACAAGTATG